>NW_025052644.1:0-12232 GCF_019279795.1 Protopterus annectens | reverse complement strand
CTATCAATTTAATTCCTGGTGCAGCAACTATTACTGAAATTGCTTTGGTAAAATTTCTACTAACAGCTAGCATTCGGAGAATCTGCTGTTGACCAATTGACAGGTTCTCCTTCAATGCCAAATATGGCTTCTGAGCTATCTATTAACCAAGGCATTCACTTGCCAATCTTCTTTCCAAATCCATAGAAGAGAGGAGAGAGGACCTTCTATTCCCTGGATGTGCACAGACAGATGAGATTTGATTTGCGCTGGACTAGCAAATTCACAAAAAAAGTATTAGCTATTTGTATCCTTTGCAAAAGGGAAAGAAAGTAAGACAATAAATAAGTTCTCTACATGGATGGCCCATTGAATTTCATGTTGTTATACAACTCATGGCAAATCTGTTCCAGGGCATATCAGAGCCCATGCCACTCTAGCCATAGCAACCACAACATCCTTCTTTAGGGAGGCTACCATGCAAGCTATTCTAAATGCTGCAACCTTGACTTCAGTTAACAACTTCTCCATGCATTACAGTCTTGAGGTAGCTTCTAGGGTATCCTGCAGGGTTTTATCTTTTGATTATATGTCTCCAACTGACCTATTTCTTTATGCTTTGGAAGATTTCCCAAAAGTGAGGACTGCAAATGGGAGTATTACAATGACCATAGTACAGTTGTTCTAGGAGCCTACCATAAATGTAGATGTTTGAGTAGCTTCACAGTTGCTGTCTAGGTACCCCCTCTACCCTACTCCTGTATTATTTATACACTGGTGCAAACCTCTCAACCTCTTAGAGCAAGAAATCTGGACAAGCCCATAAATAATGTGGGGACAGAGGCCCATAAATAGGGACAATTTTTAAATATCCCTCTTACAAACCTCAAAACTTGATAGAATGACAGGTTTTTCATTAGCATGAATTTTCTGAAGGGTATGAAGTCTGAAACTGAAATGTCTGTCATTATTTTCCAACTTCAGTCTTTAATGATTTGCCATTGATTTACCAGAAAATCACAATTTTATGAAAAATGGACCAAAAATATGAGGCAAAAGTCTGGACATTCTGCGAAAATATGTACAGTTGAGAGGTATGAGTTAGAGTGGCACCCTAGTCCTGTTATCTTCACCTGCCGTCCTTCTCTCTTTCCTACCAAATCCTTCCCTCTTTAACCTGTACTTACTTCCTGGAAAGGAAGATTGGGGCCTTCTTCAGTGGACCTGGGTCACAGAGGACTATTACTATCTGGTTCACGTGGACTTTAGTGCTAAAGTCTTTAACCTGATTTTAGCCAGGACAAGAAAGATCTGAAGATGGTGTAGGCTGATGCACCTCTTATACCACAGGTATTCTTGCAAAGTGGAGGAAGGGGGTCAGCCAAGATCCTAGGGGAAAGGTAGAGCTCTGGAAACTGACTACCTGCAGACAAGATTTTCCAAAAGCCAACCTGCAACAGTAAATTTACTTGAACATTTAGACTTCTGGTAAGTGCCAAACACAACTGTGCTTTCTCTTGTAGTACACAACTTCAGTTTTGTGTGTGTGTGTGTGTGTGTGTGTGTGTGTGTGTGTGTGTGTGTGTGTGTGTGTGTGTGTATTGCCCGGCTAAGGATACACCTGCAAGAAGATATGAAGGTGTAGCTGCTTGATTCACCCCTGAATAATGGTCTCTTCTCTGGCAACTACACAGGATAAGTATTCAAAAGGATGAAGTAAAAGGGAATCGTATGCAGCAATAAACCAGCTGTTTCAGTCTTGAATGCGTAGGTGTGGTATGCATTACTCATCTAGTTCTAGGCCTTTATGTTGAAGGTTGGGAAAGGATCAGCAAAAGACAGGCAGAAAGATCCATTATAATAAAACATTTCATGGAGAAAAGAAGGGGAATTATGTGACCCCATTGTCATTTACTCTTAGGGAGAACCATAACTGCAAGAAACTTCTCCTTTCCCCACCTCCTTCCAAAACTTCCAGCACAGCCCTATCTTCTCTCTAATCTGAAGACAGCAGGAGTAGTAACAAATTGTATAAGAAGCTGAGAAAGTACTACAAAAGACAAATGGGTGCTGCAGATAATATATCAAGGTTACAAACTACAGTTCATAAGAAATAAAAAACTGTCAAGTGTCCCAGCTGTACAAAGGAGTCAAATGCACCTGTGTCCTCCCATTTGTACAACAGTGTTTTAAGTAGGAGTCATAGGATTTCTGCTAAAACATGCCCAGTACAGAGCATTGTACTCAAGACTTTTCGTGGTTCATAGAGACACATCTTGGAACTGACAAGGTTCAATACCTGTATCAAGGTTCCAAAATTCAAGATGCTGACATTTCAAGCCTTCTTATCACTCATATTCCCTAAAGGTTTGATGGTTTCACTGGATTTCAAGGATGCCTGTTCATATCCCAGCTCACAGGGACAAAATAACTTTCTTAGATTTGAGTAAGGTGCATCAACTGTCAGTTTACCTATTTGCCTTTTGAACAGGCTACTCCACCCAGAATTTTAACATAATTTCTAGCTACTACAATTGCTTATTGTAGAATGAAGGGCATTGACATTTACCCCTATCTGGACGACTATTTCATTATGGCCTTGCAATTTACCACTGACTGTTCTAAAACCTGAGGTTTTATTCCAGTATTCCCAAGTTAAACCTTATTCATTCTAAGAAAAATGTGTTCCTTGGGTCCCTACTGGATTCCAGCAACAAGAGGGCCTACCTCCCTCTAGACAAAATGGAATCTCTATTGCAGTACTTCCGGCAGTTCACTCTAGTAAAAGTGGTTTCAGACAGGGAATCTCTGGGGCCACTGGGATTTATAACCTCCAAAATTCTGATGGTTCCTCTGGACAGGTGTCACATCAGGAAAACTCCAGTGGTAGCCGAGAAATACCCAAAAGTGGCATTCACATTCCTTGGAAGAGATAATCCTCCATGCTGTCTTGTATCTCTAAAAAGCTGCACTGATCATTCATCCAGATCAAACTGAGCCAAGGTGTGTCCTTGGGGACACACTAAGAACTCCTCAAAGTAATAAGGGTTTGGGATGCAGATAAAAGGATATAAATGTAAATGAGATGATGGCCCAAGTAAAGGCACTCAGAATTCTCAAGTCCATTTGGAAAACAGGGGGGCTTGCAGTAGTCAACATACATCACTACTGTAGTGTGATACACAAACAAGAGGGGACGCAATATTACCCCTTGTACAGGATGGCCCATGACCACCCATGAGATAGCTCTTCAGTCCCGGATGACTCTTAAGACAGTCTACATCTCATCCCAGTTAAACTCAGTGGTGGACCAACTAAGCAGATGAGTTGCAGATCCCCACAAATGGATGTTGCATATGAATGTCTTTCATCAGATTGTTCATATGTGGGATCTCTCAGAAATAGAGTTTTTATCTCTCTGAGCAACAAACAGCCCAGGAAGTTCTGTTCCAGAGCATGACAAAAAAGAGCTTAGGCAGTGGATGTCTTCTCAATCAAATGGCAGGTTTCTTTCTGTATGCATTCTCTCTGATCTCCCTTCTTCCCAGACTGGTCCAGAGAACAAGAGAATGGGGAAACAGTGATGCATTTAGCAATGCATTTTTGCCCACACAGAAGCAGTTCTCCTTTCTCATTGAGTGTGAAAACTTACATGCTGCTGTTGCAATTGGATTTCCTAGATTAGAACAAAGTGTCCCAACCTTGAACACCCATTCCTAAAGAGAACACATCTGATTGACTGGATGATTTAACTCTGAAAACTGACACAGCCCACTTTAAAACCTGTTGCCTTAACCCCCCCCCCCCCCATATATAACATAGAAAACTACTGCTATCACTTCAGCTAGGAGGATTTCAGATTTGTGGATACTGATATGTAGAGCCCTTAGTCTTCTATAAGAAGAGGGTAAATTTTAGAACCAACCTGACATTTATCCCAAAAGTAGTAACTGACATCCCACAATCAAGCTATCTTAACTTCCTATTTTTTTTCCTAACCCCACAATAAGGAATAAATAATTATTCATTCCCTAGATGTCCACAGACAGCTGAGGTACTGCCTACAAAAAACAGGAGCATAAGAGCCTCAGATCAGATATTTATGTCCTTTGTGTCTAAGAAGCAGAGAAAACCAGTTTCTAAGCAGAATGCTTTCTAAATGGATTGCACACTGCTTCTTGTTCTGTTACTGTCTTCATGAAAAGATGTTGAAATGGACTATGGGATACCGCAGTACTAGTGCTACAGCAGGACAGTCACTATTGCCTTTCTGAGGGGAATGAGCGCATGGTCTCTTCTTAATGCTGCCATCATTCCATATATTCCTTTTTCATTTATTTATCCTTTGTTGGCCAGGTTAGTACTACCATTTTAATACCTCTTTTCATGGAAGACCAGAGGTGGTATTTATACTGTCAGGAGAAATTTGGCTATGGCATCAGGGAACTTCCCCTACTTGTCATTTTTGAGAGTGGGAATGATTTTGGAGGAGCACTTCCTATTTCCATTCCAGGTGCAGAGGTGGCCTGTAAAAACAGGGAGGCAGATGGAGAGAGAAGGAGGTGATGGAGTAGTGAAAAAAGTGAAGAAGAATGCAAATATCGAGACCAGAGAATGTGTACAGGATTCAGAAGAAATGTTTAAAAGAAACCTGTTTGTTGGAGATGAGTCAGCAAGTGATGGATGTATAATTCCGACCCTCCAGTCGGGAAGGTTGCAGGATGATCTACTTAAAGAAATGGTGGTGCAGAATGAGTCAGAAAATGAAGGAGATGTTTCCTGGGGGACATTATTTAGAAAATACAAAAGGAGGATGCAGAGACAATCCTGAAGAACAGTAGTGAGATGGAAAAGAAAACAAATGCAGAGAAAGTATAAGAAGACAAAAGTGGAGTAGCAGAAAAGAAGGCAGAAGAAAATGAAAACCAGAAGTACATGGTAAGTATTCAAAGTAAAGAAGACAAAGAAATGGACAGGTATGAAATGTGGGGCATTTTAATAGCTCCTTTGGGTATAAAAGCACATGCAGGAACAGCATTTATTCTTCTTAACAAAAAGTCATTTTGTGACATTATATTTGAGACTATTTTTTCAATGGAAAATTTTCTTGAAGAATATGAAAAAAAAAGAATGACTGTAACCCATGGAATCTTTATGTAATAAAAGCATTTAACAGGGAAACAAAAAAGAAGATTCATGTACAATTTCAAACAGAGATAGAAAAAGAATACATTTGAAAGCTTTATGCAAAGAAGTACTGGACATTGCAAAGGTTTATGATAAAGGGGGCTTATGGACTGGTGGCTGGGATTGTAATATTGTGTAAAAAATCGAGAGAGAAAAAATATACATATACCAAGCAAGAAAAATGTGGTTGGGAATAGGGGTGTTATAAAATACTGGGGATAACCCAAAGCATGTTTCCTTTTTGAAAAGAAGGACATTTAATAAGTAACTGTGACAAACAAAGATGTTATATTTGTGGGGAAATGGGACATGATGCAAAAAAAATCTGAATTGAAATTTTATAAATGTAATAACACTGGAAATTTATAGATGGGTTGCAAAAAAATTAAAATAGCAGTAAGGACAAAGAAAAATAAAGCGAAGAAAATGAACAAAGATAAGAAATTTTAGAAGTTGTAGAAATAGAAAAATAGATGAGAAAATAATAAAGAGGACATAGAAATAAATGATGAAGAAAACATAAACTGGGAAGTAGTAAAAGGGACAAACATTCTGTTGGTAAAAGATAAAAGACAGAAAAAGATGGACATGGATGAAAAAGAATATGTGCAGCTAAAGATTGGGTCTTGGTATAATGGTTAAAGTGTTTAACCCACAAACACAAGGTACACTGTTTGATTCTTACCTTTGGAAAGGAAATTGGGTGGGCCTAGAATGATCTATTAAGAAAGCTGGCCTGGTAGTTAGCTATGAACTTATGAAATTGTGAATCTAAGGAAAAATGTAAATTTTTTGAGTGCTTTAAATGTGAATACTGTTAAGAATAAAGTAAGAAGAATAGGGATTTTGGAGTGGTATAATACATATGATGTAATTATATTAGAAGACACAAGATTTTAACAAATTAAGAAAGATTACAAACAGAGAAACTATGGGGAGAAAAAAATAATCTGGAATTTGGGAAATGACAGATGTTCTGGAATAGCTGTATTTTGTAGAAATACAGTAAAGATATTAGATACAACTTTAGTAAAAATGGGAAGATTAACCATTCTAGATTTAAAATGGAAATAACAAGTACATAGAATTATAACATTATATGCTTATAGTAACTAAATAAATGAAAAGCTTATTTCATTAGATTTTAGACTAGTGATAAATATGAATATTATAATAACAGGAGACTTTAATTTTGATTTAAGAGGCAAGCGTAAAAAGAAATAAAAAAGCTGTTAGAAGTTATAAGATATGATAAGTTAAAACTTTGGGGCAAAACTTCATAGACTTACAGAAAGGGTATGTATAGAACTGAAATAGATTATTTTATAGTATCAGAAGATTTAGTTATAGGAGAAGGGGAAGTAGTTGAAACAGGATTTTCTGATCATCTTGCAATATGGCTAGAGATAAAAGAAAATAAGGGATATATAAAAATAAGCAAAGGAATAAAAATGACAAATGAGAAAGCATGGAATGAAGAAGAAAATAGATTAGTAAAACAGATATGGAAAGATCATATTACCATTACTATGGGAACTTTTTATAAAAATTGGTCTGAATGCTGGATGGACAGCCACAGTCGTGCAGTGGTTAGCATTGCTACCTCAGAGCAGGAGGTTCTCTAGTTCAATTTTCAGCTGAGGTGCCTACTGTGTGGAGTCTGCATATCCTCCCAGTGGTCACATGGGTTTCCTTTGTGTGCTCCAGTTTCCTCCCACATCCCAAAGATATGCTGCATTTGGATTGGACACTCTAAATTGGCCCTAGGTGTGAGTGTGTGCATGTGTGCCTTTGGTGAAAGGTTGGGCACTGAGCTGGTAACTGAACACCATGAAACTCCAATGCCAATCATTCTGCAAACCATTATTCCACTGTGGTGACCCCTAACAGGAAATGCCAGAAGGAGGAGAACAAGAATAAGGTCTGAATGGTGGATAATATTTAAGGAAAAATATTAAAAAATGTTTTTTTACAGTGGTAATATTGTGTGAGAAAAGTTAAAGAAAAAAAAATAATAAGAATATATAATGCTGGATTGGAAGATTTAGAACATAATGATAGAAAGTATTTCAACAAAGAAAAATAATTATATCAAAGAAATCAACAAACATACAAAAATTCTTGTATAAGCAAAGATATATATATATTTTTTTTAAGATTTTGAATGAATAGATGAATGGTTAAATTAATGTTTTGTGTATAAAGAATTATGTAGTGGAATACTTAAATTAATATGGAAGAAGGAAGACAGAAAAGAATTAAAAAGCTGGGGAGCAATAGTACTGAATAATAATGATTATAAGATCTTTATGAAAATGATACAAAAGAGATTTGAAACTAAAATGGAAAATATTATGGAAGACAGCATATAAATAGTATAAAGGGGAAGGGTTGTCAAGAATTATTAAAGATATGTGGAGAAATTGTGGATAATCTTATGAACAGAAAAAAAGCAAAAATAATGATAGGAGACCTTCATAAGGTATTTGACACAATTGTAAATGAAATCTTATGGGTAATAATGAAAGAATATAATATAAGTGAGAAGGTTAGTTAAGCCAGTAGGTACATATGAAGAGTGGTGCAAGACAGGGATGTCCAATGAGTTGTATACTCTTTGCATTACTAATGAATGTGATAGTATGACAAATAAATTATAAAATGAAGAAGGTGGGGTACATAACACCTGAAGGGTTAAGGATTCCTGTTCTGTTAACATATGCAGATGACATTATAATAATTGCAAAAAATGAAATTTTGATAAAATAAGTAATAATTTACAAAAATGAATGTCTAGAGATGATGTGGATGACTTTAAATGAAGAGAAATGTAAAGGTTTAGGTGATGTAGTAAAAATCTGGGGTATATATTTCACAATGAATGAAATTTCTGTGTTAGGTAAAAACATTTTGGAATAAAGATGCAAGTAGAATTTAATGGGAAAAACAATAGAAGAAATAAAGCAAACATATATTTTCTGGAGAACATATAAATTATTCAGAAAAAGGTGTATTTAATAAATTCAGTACTGATGGGAAAAATAGCATACTTAGCAAGTATATTTATGTTTCCAACAGTATTTGAAAAGGAATTATTGCAGATATTTTTTTCATTTATATGGGGTTCTAGATTAAACCCAGTAAAAAGTGGAATTTTGTATGTAACTAAAGAAGAAGGAGGTTTAGGGTTAAGTAACCCAGTGGTATACACTGCTTCATTAAATTTATTTAAAGTGGATAAATGAAAAATATGAGAGATTAGTAGTAAAACTGTATAAATATAAGTATGATAAATTTGGGGGTTTGGTAAAAAGAGTAAAAGACTGTATAAATGAAGAAATAAAATGCTACTAAAAATATTTTTGTGGAAAATAAAATTGATTATATAGAAAAAGAAAAGTATGATATAAGAATGTAATTATAAAACATTACTATGTAAAACCATGTGAAAATCTAAATCTAACAGATGAAAAAAATAAAGATATACAAATAAGACACAAATGTTGTAATCAGAAAATAAAATGTCAAGATTTTTTGTGGAGATTGGTGATAGATAAATTGCCAGTAAAAGGAAATATGGCATATAAAAAGAAAGTGATATAATATGTTTACATTGTAAAGAAGAAGAAACAACAGAACATGTATTTTAATGTAAAAGAGTAAAAAGTTATGGGTAAAACTATGTAAAGACATTTTTTTGAAGATGTAAAAGAAGTGGATAAAATAAACATGGATATGATTACTATGGATATTATCAGAAGTAAATACTATGTTAAAAGAATAGATAAAATGTTATCTTATGTTGTATGGGTTATATGGAATGAAAGAATAAATGAAATTATGTTTAAAGGTAAATGGATTTTAGCAACAATATTAAGTAAAATTAGATGCTGCTTATGGAAAAAGCAGTGAGGGTCTAATAGGGATGAAAGTTTAGCATGATTGTAAAGAAAATTATGAATATGTGTAAACAGATTTGTATATTCATATTTTTCTACATATGTACATATTTTTAATACGTGTTATTTTAGTATATAAATAAAGGACCCCTACTCCTTTTGATAGGTGGCATGAGATATTTTATGTCCACCTGACCTACCACCAACTCAAACAGATGGGACCTCAATTTAAAGATCTCATCCAAAGTACAATGCACTCACAAGTGCAATATTATGCTGCACTGCAGTGTCAATAAGTGATCTACTTGGTGTGGAAATAGAACCCACAGTCTTCTGCACTAAGGACAAACATGTCCCCTCTCCCTTTTTCTTTCTTAAGACCTCTGGCTGACTGGATTCTGAATAGCTTTGAGGACCCTTGTTCTTGATGCAGAAGTTGCATTTATATCTCTGCTTGGATAGGATCATTAGGTCCTTGCTTGGGGGCTGGTAGGGGAGTTACCCTGCAGTCATCCTGAGTAAGAAAGCATTAGAATGTAAGGTGTAGACATTAGCTTTATACAGAGAATGTCCTCATGTCTGAGATGGAGGGCATCCAACTGTCTTGCATGGATCTGGGATTTTGAAGTTGGGCCAGTCATCTGGCCTTCTGCCACAGGGGTCCCAGTTGTAAGGACTACTGCAACAATTATTTACTTAAACATATAGTATTATACTACATCATTGTACTTTTCTTCTTCAGGTAAGCCACAGACCAAACTGAAGATTCAAGAACTCACCTGACTGCCCCCTCTTTTCTTTTTTTACCCAGCTGGCCCTCTTTGAGAATCATCGGTCATTTTCTTACTACATCTCCTCGCTTGGATGGCCATCATACAGGACAAATGGATTAGATACATTACTTTCAGAGGCTACAAACTTCACTTCTTTTACTGTTATGGTGTCCTACAAAATTCCTTTCTTGACTCCACATTTTGCCCTTTCTTCCTCTTCCTGACATTCCCACTTCATTAAAAGCGTAGAGGTGTTAAATCTCCTGGTAAAGTGAGCAATTCAAGAGGATATAACTTTTATTTCATATTCCTTTTAGCACTAAAGAAAACAAAGAACCTCAGGCCAGTTCTACATTTAAGAGGCCTAAATACATTTATTGCCAAAACAGTGTTCTAGACATTGCTTCCTTGCTTTTCAAAGAGAGATTGGATGGTTAAGCTTGATTGATCAGTTTTTGAATAGGTTTTACATAGATACACCCCAAGATTTAATAAATTATGTGTAGGCATAGTGTAGAACCTACACAGAAGTTACTATGTCCATGTACTTGGTTCCCCCTGGGTAGTGCGCCAAGCATATTAATGATGACGCATTGCTGAGGGAGAGCTGTGGAACATGGTTATTGAATCAGTGTAGGGAGTGTGTCGCTAACTGTGTCTGCAGATGAGTAACACACCTGCTGCACTGTCCAAGTGCATGATATCAGTGTACTTAATATATACATATTTTTTAAAGTTTTCACAGTGGGGTGCAGCCCGGAGCAATTGACATGTGCCAGACATCTAAAAATAGAAACTGGATGCATTCAATTTTTGATTCAAAGGTGAAGTTTAAGCATTGTTCAGTGGGTTTGCAAGGCATGGCATGGTGCTTACCAGTGCTTATATGTGGTTCAGAGGTATATTTAAAAATATTGCAATATTCCAGATATCCACATAGCCAAGCCAATAGAGTTACATCCTTAGGTGCAGGGTTTGAATACATGGAAGGAAAATTAAGCACTTATTTTGGAAATATAAATTATGCCAATTATTTTAAAATGTTGATCTGCTGCACTCAGGTAAGCTCTGCTAAGCCTTGATAAGCCATGATAAGCACTGCGTAACCTCTGTTTAGGCACTGCTTGGCAGTGCTTGGTTGTATTTAGCTGGTTTGTGCACTGCTAAGTTCTGCTAAGCATCGCTGTTTAAGCACTGCTTAGCTCAGCTGCACTGGTTTGCATGGTGCCATGCAATGCTCCACATTTTTAAAAATTGACCAATGGCATGTAAGGATGGGAAAACAGGCTATAGTAAGTGCAACAAGTGGGAATACAGCATAACCAGTTGGCTTTTGAACTGTGCAGGAAATAAGGTAGGTGTTGGAGAGAGTATGCACTTTTTGGTGCAGCTGTGGGGCATTCAGAAGTCCAGGGTCATGGTTGGACTCCTGGTGAAAGACCATGAAGACCGGCTGCTGCAGGGGCAATTCCAGGGCTCAGAGTGCAAGGTTGAGGCCTGGGACTGGCTGGAACATAATCTCTCCAGTGCTACAGGTATCCCCCCACACAGGTGAGCAGGTCCATCACCACTATAATGACCTGAAGCATCTGAAAGGGGAGCTTCTGGACACCTGGGTCCAGGAAGTTCAGGCTGGGAATGCCCTACAAGTTTGTAAGTGCTGTTAGCATTGTTTTACCAATACTTAATCTGAATGCTTGCTAGATTGGTATGCATAATTGGTGTGCTTCTCTCCCTACAGTTACAGGGGAGAGAGCTCGCAACCTAGAGGTTCATGCAGGGCACTTGGCCAGGTTGCACTGTGAGTGTGGTGAGTACAGATTAATTTGCTATCTATAGTCAAATAAGCAAGAAAGAGTAAAGCATTAACTGCCAATAGGTGCATACAGTAAAGATTTACATATTGCAATGAATGTGAATGTAGGCCTGTACTGCCGTCAGTGACTATTGCCAACTATAGTGCAATAAACAAGCAAGCATAAAGCATTAAAGGAAAACTCCGGGCTCGAGCACTATACGACTCAACTGCAAGTGTTTCTTTATCCCTCTAAACTCATCAAAGCTGTCTGTGGTTACCAGAATGCAACAAGAAGTTACTTAGTTCTAAATATCTCACTTTCCCTAGCGTAGTGCAGGAAACCCATCCCCCAATATTTAGTATCACATCCTTTGAGTTGGAATAGGTCTCCCCAGTCATGACGTACCTTCGACATAGTCAAATCAGTAGTTCCCTCTCCTGCTGATCCACCCACACTGTGACGTCGACATTAACTAGGATGGCCCGTTTATCAGCTAAGTATCAAGGTCTGCATTACTTTGTTGTGGAACTCTATATTTTCATCCACTGTTTCATTCCGGAGTAAAAGCAGTACTGGATCAAGAGTTTCCTCCAGC
>NW_025052643.1:0-10612 GCF_019279795.1 Protopterus annectens | reverse complement strand
GCGGGAAAAAAAACCCTTTTTTTTTGGTGCAGGTGTGTAGGTGTGTAGGGTACTATCCACCCTACAAAGGGGTAGGGCAATCCTGGTTCTGGCTTAACTGCCAGTTTCAGTATGACTGTTTATTGTTTTTAGCTTTCCCTATGCATTTCAAGCATGTTTCTGCATGGAGAAAAATAACCCTGGAAAGTTGTTTTTCTCCAAGAGGAAAAAAGCTAGGAGGCTGAAACTCTGCAGGTGTCTAGGGTATTATCCACCCTACAAAGGGGTAGGGCAATCCTGGTTCTGGCTTAACTGCCAGTTTCAGTATGACTGTTTATTGTTTTTAGCTTTCTTTTTGCATTTCAAGCATATTTCTGCATAGAGAAAAAAATACCTGAGGAAAGTTGGTTTTCTCCAAGAGGGAAAAAGCTAGGAGGCTGAAACTTTGTAGATGTGCAGGGTACTGTCTACCCTACAAAGTGTACGGCAATCCTGGTTCTGGCTTAACTGCCAGTTTCAGTATGACCGTTTATTGTTTTTAGCTTTCCCTATGTATTTCAAGCATGTTTTTGCATAGAGAAAAAATAACCCTGGAAAGTTGTTTTTCTCCAAGAGGGAAAAAGCTAGGAGGCTGAAACTATGCAGGTGTGTAGGGTACTATCCACCCTACAAAAGGGTAGGGAAATCCTGGTTCTGGCTTAACTGCCAGTTTCAGTATGACCGTTCATTTTTTTAGCTTTCCCTATGCATTTCAAGCATGTTTCTGCATGGATCAAAAATAACCCTGGAAAGTTGTTTTTCTCCAAGAGGAAAAAAGCTAGGAGGCTGAAACTCTGCAGGTGTGTAGGGTACTATCCACCCTACAAAGAGGTAGGGCAATCCTGGTTCTGGCTTAACTGCCAGTTTCAGTATGACCGTTTATTGTTTTTAGCTTTCTTTTTGCATTTCAAGCATGTTTCTGCATAGAGAAAAAAATACCTGTGGAAATTTGTTTTTCTCCAAGAGGGAAAATGCTAGGAGGCTGAAACTCTGCAGGTGTGTAGGGTATTATCCACCCTACAAAGGGGTAGGGAAATCCTGGTTCTGGCTTAACTGCCAGTTTCAGTATGACCTTTTATTGTTTTCAGCTTTCCCTATGCATTTCAAGCATGTTTCTGCATAGAGAAAAAATAACCCTGGAAAGTTGTTTTTCTCCAAGAGGGAAAAGCTAGGAGGCTGAAACTCTGCAGGTGTGTAGGGTACTATCCACCCTACAAAGGGTAGGGCAATCCTGGTTCTGGCTTAAATGCCAGTTTCAGTATGACCGTTTATTGTTTTTGGCTTTCCCTATGCATTTCAAGCATGTTTCTACATAGAGAAAAAATAACCCTGGAAATTTGTTTTTCTCCAAGAGGGAAAAAGCTAGGAGGCTGAAACTCTGCAGGTGTGTAGGGTACTATCCACCCTACAAAGGGGTGGGGCAATCCTGGTTCTGGCTTAACTGCCAGTTTCAGTATGACCGTTTATTGTTTTTAGCTTTCCCTATGCATTTCAAGCATGTTTCTGCATAGAGAAAAAATAACCCTGGAAAGTTGTTTTTCTCCAAGAGGGAAAAGCTAGGAGGCTGAAACTCTGCAGGTGTGTAGGGTACTATCCACCCTACAAAGGGGCAGGGTAATCCTGGTTCTGGCTTAACAGCCAGTTTCAGTATGACCATTTATTGTTTTTAGCTTTCTCTACGCATTTCAAGCATGTTTCTGCATAGAGAAAAAATAACCCTGGAAAGTTGTTTTCTCCAAGAGGGAAAAAGCTAGGAGGCTGAAACTATGCAGGTGTGTAGGGTACTATCCACCCTACAAAGGGTAGGGCAATCCTGGTTCTGGCTTAACTGCCAGTTTCAGTATGACCGTTTATTGTTTTTAGCTTTCCCTATGCATTTCAAGCATGTTTCTGCATAGAGAAAAAATAACCCTGGAAAGTTGTTTTTCTCCAAGAGGGAAAAAGCTGGGAGGCTGAAACTCTGCAGGTGTGTAGGGTACTATCCACCCTACAAAGAGGTAGGGCAATCTTGGTTCTGGCTTAACTGCCAGTTTCAGTATGACCGTTTATTGTTTTTAGCTTTCCCTATGCATTTCAAGCATGTTTCTGCATAGAGAAAAAGTAACCATGGAAAGTTGTTTTTCTCCAAGAGGGAAAAAGCTAGGAGGCTGAAACTCTGCAGGTGTCGGGTATTATCCACCCTACAAAGGGGTAGGGCAATCCTGATTCTGGCTTAACTGCCAGTTTCAGTATGACCGTTTATTGTTTTTAGCTTTCTTTTTGCATTTCAAGCATGTTTCTGCATAGAGAAAAAATACCTGTGGAAAGTTGTGTTTCTCCAAGAGGGAAAAAGCTAGGAGGCTGAAACTCTGCAGGTGTGTAGGGTACTATCCACCCTACAAAGGGGTAGGGCAATCCTGGTTCTGGCTTAACTGCCATTTTCAGTATGACCGTTTATTGTTTTTAGCTTTCCCTATGCATTTCAAGCATGTTTCTGCATAGAGAAAAAATAACCCTGGAAAGTTGTTTTTCTCCAAGAGGGAACAAGCTAGGAGGCTGAAACTCTGCAGGTGTGTAGGGCACTATCCACCCTATAAAGGGGTAGGACAATCCTGGTTCTGGCTTAACTGCCAGTTTCAGTATGACCGTTTATTGTTTTTAACTTTCCCTTTGCATTTCAAGCATGTTTCTGCATAGAGAAATAATAACCCTGGAAAGTTGTTTTTCTCCAAGAGGAAAAAAGCTAGGAGGCTGAAACTCTGCAGGTGTGTAGGGTATTATCCACCCTACAAAGGGGTAGGGCAATCCTGGTTCTGGCTTAACTGCCAGTTTCAGTATGACCATTTATTGTTTTTAGCTTTCTTTTTGCATTTCAAGCATGTTTCTGCATAGAGAAAAAATACCTGTGGAAAGTTGTTTTTCTCCAAGAGGGAAAAAGCTAGGAGGCTGAAACTCTGCAGGTGTGTAGGGTACTATCCACCCTACAAAGGGGTAGGGAAATCCTGGTTCTGGCTTAACTGCCAGTTTCAGTATGACCGTTTATTGTTTTTAGCTTTCCCTATGCATTTCAAGCATGTTTCTGCATAGAGAAAAATAACCCTGGAAAGTTGTTTTTCTCCAAGAGGGAAAAAGCTAGGAGGCTGAAACTCTGCAGGTGTGTAGGGTACTATCCACCCTACAAAGGGGTAGGGCAATCCTGGTTCTGGCTTAACTGCCAGTTTCAGTATGACCATTTATTGTTTTTAGCTTTCCCTATGCATTTCAAGCATGTTTCTGCATAGAGAAAAAATAACCCTGGAAAGTTGTTTTTCTCCAAGAGGGAAAAAGCTAGGAGGCTGAAACTCTGCAGGTGTGTAGGGTACTATCCACCCTACAAAGGGGTAGGGCAATCCTGGTTCTGGCTTAACTGCCAGTTTCAGTATGACCGTTTATTGTTTTTAGCTTTCCCTATGCATTTCAAGCATGTTTCTGCATAGAGAAAAATAACCCTGGAAAGTTGTTTTTCTCCAAGAGGAAAAAAGCTAGGAGGCTGAAACTCTGCAGGTGTGTAGGGTACTATCCACCCTACAAAGGGGTAGGGCAATCCTGGTTCTGGCTTAACTGCCAGTTTCAGTATGACTGTTTATTGTTTTTAGCTTTCCTTATGCATTTCAAGCATGTTTCTGCATAGTGAAAAAATAACCCTGGAAAGTTGTTTTCTCCAAGAGGAAAAAAGCTAGGAAGCTGAAACTCTGCAGGTGTGTAGGGTACTATCCACCCTACAAAGGGTAGGGCAATCCTGGTTCTGGCTTAACTGCCAGTTTCAGTATGACCGTTTATTGTTTTTAGCTTTCCCTATGCATTTCAAGCATGTTTCTGCATAGAGGAAAAATAACCCTGGAAAGTTGTTTTTCTCCAAGAGGGAAAAGCTAGGAGGCTGAAACTCTGCAGGTGTGTAGGGTACTATCCACCCTACAAAGGGGTAGGGCAATCCTGGTTCTGGCTTAACTGCCAGTTTCAGTATGACCGTTTATTGTTTTTAGCTTTCCCTATGCATTTCAAGCATGTTTCTGCATAGAGAAAAATAACCCTGGAAAGTTGTTTTTCTCCAAGAGGGAAAAAGCTAGGAGGCTGAAACTCTGCAGGTGTGTAGGGTATTATCCACCCTACAAAGGGGTAGGGCAATCCTGGTTCTGGCTTAACTGCCAGTTTCAGTATGACCGTTTATTGTTTTTAGCTTTCTTTTTGCATTTCAAGCATGTTTCTGCATAGAGAAAAAATACCTGTGGAAAGTTGTTTTTCTCCAAGAGGAAAAAGCTAGGAGGCTGAAACTCTGCAGGTGTGTAGGGTACTATCCACCCTACAAAGGGGTAGGGCAATCCTGGTTCTGGCTTAACTGCCAGTTTCAGTATGACCGTTTATTGTTTTTAGCTTTCCCTATGCATTTCAAGCATGTTTCTGCATAGAGAAAAAACCCTGGAAAGTTGTTTTTCTCCAAGAGGGAAAAGCTAGGAGGCTGAAACTCTGCAGGTGTGTAGGGTACTATCCACCCTACAAAGGGGTAGGGCAATCCTGGTTCTGGCTTAACTGCCAGTTTCAGTATGACCGTTTATTGTTTTTAGCTTTCCCTATGCATTTCAAGCATGTTTCTGCATAGAGAAAAAATAACCCTGGAAAGTTGTTTTTCTCCAAGAGGAAAAAGCTAGGAGGCTGAAACTCTGCAGGTGTGTAGGGTACTATCCACCCTACAAAGGGTAGGGCAATCCTGGTTCTGGCTTAACTGCCAGTTTCAGTATGACCGTTTATTGTTTTTAGCTTTCCCTATGCATTTCAAGCATGTTTCTGCATAGAGAAAAAATAACCCTGGAAAGTTGTTTTTCTCCAAGAGGGAAAAGCTAGGAGGCTGAAACTCTGCAGGTGTGTAGGGTACTATCCACCCTACAAAGGGGTAGGGCAATCCTGGTTCTGGCTTAACTGCCAGTTTCAGTATGACCGTTTATTGTTTTTAGCTTTCTTTTTGCATTTCAAGCATGTTTCTGCATAGAGAAAAATAACCCTGGAAAGTTGTTTTTCCAAGAGGAAAAAGAAAAGCTAGGAGGCTGAAACTCTGCAGGTGTGTAGGGTACTATCCACCCTACAAAGGGTAGGGCAATCCTGGTTCTGGCTTAACTGCCAGTTTCAGTATGACCGTTTATTGTTTTTAGCTTTCCCTATGCATTTCAAGCATGTTTCTGCATAGAGAAAAAAATAACCCTGGAAAGTTGTTTTTCTCCAAGAGGAAAAAAGCTTGGAGGCTGAAACTCTGCAGGTGTGTAGGGTACTATCCACCCTACAAAGGGTAGGGCAATCCTGGTTCTGGCTTAACTGCCAGTTTCAGTATGACCATTTATTGTTTTTAGCTTTCCCTATGCATTTCAAGCATGTTTCTGCATAGAGAAAAAAATAACCCTGGAAAGTTGTTTTTCTCCAAGAGGGAAAAAGCTAGGAGGCTGAAACTCTGCAGGTGTGTAGGGTACTATCCACCCTACAAAGGGGTAGGGCAATCCTGGTTCTGGCTTAACTGCCAGTTTCAGTATGACCGTTTATTGTTTTTAGCTTTCCCTATGCATTTCAAGCATGTTTCTGCATAGAGAAATAATAACCCTGGAAAGTTGTTTTTCTCCAAGAGGGAAAAAGCTAGGAGGCTGAAACTCTGCAGGTGTGTAGGGTACTATCCACCCTACAAAGGGGTAGGGCAATCCTGGTTCTGGCTTAACTGCCAGTTTCAGTATGACTGTTTATTGTTTTTAGCTTTCCCTATGCATTTCAAGCATGTTTCTGCATGGAGAAAAAATAACCCTGGAAAGTTGTTTTTCTCCAAGAGGAAAAAAGCTAGGAGGCTGAAACTCTGCAGGTGTGTAGGGTATTATCCACCCTACAAAGGGGTAGGGCAATCCTGGTTCTGGCTTAACTGCCAGTTTCAGTATGACTGTTTATTGTTTTTAGCTTTCTTTTTGCATTTCAAGCATATTTCTGCATAGAGAAAAAAATACCTGAGGAAAGTTGGTTTTCTCCAAGAGGGAAAAAGCTAGGAGGCTGAAACTTTGTAGATGTGCAGGGTACTATCTACCCTACAAAGGGTAGGGCAATCCTGGTTCTGGCTTAACTGCCAGTTTCAGTATGACCGTTTATTGTTTTTAGCTTTCCCTATGTATTTCAAGCATGTTTCTGCATAGAGAAAAAATAACCCTGGAAAGTTGTTTTTCTCCAAGAGGGAAAAAGCTAGGAGGCTGAAACTATGCAGGTGTGTAGGGTACTATCCACCCTACAAAGGGGTAGGGCAATCCTGGTTCTGGCTTAACTGCCAGTTTCAGTATGACCGTTCATTGTTTTTAGCTTTCCCTATGCATTTCAAGCATGTTTCTGCATGGATCAAAAATAACCCTGGAAAGTTGTTTTTCTCCAAGAGGAAAAAAGCTAGGAGGCTGATACTCTGCAGGTGTGTAGGGTACTATCCACCCTACAAAGGAGTAGGGCAATCCTGGTTCTGGCTTAACTGCCAGTTTCAGTATGACCGTTTATTGTTTTTAGCTTTCTTTTTGCATTTCAAGCATGTTTCTGCATAGAGAAAAAAATACCTGTGGAAATTTGTTTTTCTCCAAGAGGGAAAATGCTAGGAGGCTGAAACTATGCAGGTGTGTAGGGTACTATCCACCCTACAAAGGGGTAGGGCAATCCTGGTTCTGGCTTAACTGCCAGTTTCAGTATGACCTTTTATTGTTTTTAGCTTTCCCTATGCATTTCAAGCATGTTTCTGCATAGAGAAAAAATAACCCTGGAAAGTTGTTTTTCTCCAAGAGGGAAAAGCTAGGAGGCTGAAACTCTGCAGGTGTGTAGGGTACTATCCACCCTACAAAGGGTAGGGCAATCCTGGTTCTGGCTTAACTGCCAGTTTCAGTATGACCGTTTATTGTTTTTAGCTTTCCCTATGCATTTCAAGCATGTTTCTGCATAGAGAAAAAATAACCCTGGAAAGTTGTTTTTCTCCAAGAGGGAAAAAGCTAGGAGGCTGAAACTCTGCAGGTGTGTAGGGTACTATCCACCCTACAAAGGGGTAGGGCAATCCTGGTTCTGGCTTAACTGCCAGTTTCAGTATGACCGTTTATTGTTTTTAGCTTTCCTATGCATTTCAAGCATGTTTCTGCATAGAGAAAAAATAACCCTGGAAAGTTGTTTTTCTCCAAGAGGGAAAAAGCTAGGAGGCTGAAACTCTGCAGGTGTGTAGGGTACTATCCACCCTACAAAGGGTAGGGCAATCCTGGTTCTGGCTTAACTGCCAGTTTCAGTATGACCGTTTATTGTTTTTAGCTTTCCCTATGCATTTCAAGCATGTTTCTGCATAGAGAAAAATAACCCTGGAAAGTTGTTTTTCTCCAAGAGGGAAAAAGCTAGGAGGCTGAAACTCTGCAGGTGTGTAGGGTACTATCCACCCTACAAAGGGTAGGGCAATCCTGGTTCTGGCTTAACTGCCAGTTTCAGTATGACCGTTTATTGTTTTTAGCTTTCTTTTTGCATTTCAAGCATGTTTCTGCATAGAGAAAAAAATAACCCAGGAAAGTTGTTTTTCTCCAAGAGGGAAAAAGCTAGGAGGCTGAAACTCTGCAGGTGTGTAGGGTACTATCCACCCTACAAAGGGGTAGGGCAATCCTGGTTCTGGCTTAACTGCCAGTTTCAGTATGACCGTTTATTGTTTTTAGCTTTCCCTATGCATTTCAAGCATGTTTCTGCATAGAGAAAAATAACCCTGGAAAGTTGTTTTTCTCCAAGAGGGAAAAGCTAGGAGGCTGAAACTCTGCAGGTGTGTAGGGTACTATCCACCCTACAAAGGGGTAGGGCAATCCTGGTTCTGGCTTAACTGCCAGTTTCAGTATGACCGTTTATTGTTTTTAGCTTTCCCTATGCATTTCAAGCATGTTTCTGCATAGAGAAAAAATAACCCTGGAAAGTTGTTTTTCTCCAAGAGGGAAAAAGCTAGGAGGCTGAAACTCTGCAGGTGTGTAGGGTACTATCCACCCTACAAAGGGGTAGGGCAATCCTGGTTCTGGCTTAACTGCCAGTTTCAGTATGACCGTTTATTGTTTTTAGCTTTCCTATGCATTTCAAGCATGTTTCTGCATAGAGAAAAAATAACCCTGGAAAGTTGTTTTTCTCCAAGAGGGAAAAAGCTAGGAGGCTGAAACTCTGCAGGTGTGTAGGGTACTATCCACCCTACAAAGGGGTAGGGCAATCCTGGTTCTGGCTTAACTGCCAGTTTCAGTATGACCGTTTATTGTTTTTAGCTTTCCCTATGCATTTCAAGCATGTTTCTGCATAGAGAAAAAATAACCCTGGAAAGTTGTTTTTCTCCAAGAGGGAAAAAGCTAGGAGGCTGAAACTCTGCAGGTGTGTAGGGTACTATCCACCCTACAAAGGGGTAGGGCAATCCTGGTTCTGGCTTAACTGCCAGTTTCAGTATGACCATTTATTGTTTTTAGCTTTCCCTATGCATTTCAAGCATGTTTCTGCATAGAGAAAAAATAACCCTGGAAAGTTGTTTTTCTCCAAGAGGGAAAAAGCTAGGAGGCTGAAACTCTGCAGGTGTGTAGGGTACTATCCACCCTACAAAGGGGTAGGGCAATCCTGGTTCTGGCTTAACTGCCAGTTTCAGTATGACCGTTTATTGTTTTTAGCTTTCCCTATGCATTTCAAGCATGTTTCTGCATAGAGAAATAATAACCCTGGAAAGTTGTTTTTCTCCAAGAGGGAAAAAGCTAGGAGGCTGAAACTCTGCAGGTGTGTAGGGTACTATCCACCCTACAAAGGGGTAGGGCAATCCTGGTTCTGGCTTAACTGCCAGTTTCAGTATGACTGTTTATTGTTTTTAGCTTTCCCTATGCATTTCAAGCATGTTTCTGCATGGAGAAAAAATAACCCTGGAAAGTTGTTTTTCTCCAAGAGGAAAAAAGCTAGGAGGCTGAAACTCTGCAGGTGTGTAGGGTATTATCCACCCTACAAAGGGGTAGGGCAATCCTGGTTCTGGCTTAACTGCCAGTTTCAGTATGACTGTTTATTGTTTTTAGCTTTCTTTTTGCATTTCAAGCATATTTCTGCATAGAGAAAAAATACCTGAGGAAAGTTGGTTTTCTCCAAGAGGGAAAAAGCTAGGAGGCTGAAACTTTGTAGATGTGCAGGGTACTATCTACCCTACAAAGGGTAGGGCAATCCTGGTTCTGGCTTAACTGCCAGTTTCAGTATGACCGTTTATTGTTTTTAGCTTTCCCTATGTATTTCAAGCATGTTTTTGCATAGAGAAAAAATAACCTTGGAAAGTTGTTTTTCTCCAAGAGGGAAAAAGCTAGGAGGCTGAAACTATGCAGGTGTGTAGGGTACTATCCACCCTACAAAGGGGTAGGGCAATCCTGGTTCTGGCTTAACTGCCAGTTTCAGTATGACCGTTCATTGTTTTTAGCTTTCCCTATGCATTTCAAGCATGTTTCTGCATGGATCAAAAATAACCCTGGAAAGTTGTTTTTCTCCAAGAGGAAAAAAGCTAGGAGGCTGAAACTCTGCAGGTGTGTAGGGTATTATCCACCCTACAAAGAGGTAGGGCAATCCTGGTTCTGGCTTAACTGCCAGTTTCAGTATGACCGTTTATTGTTTTTAGCTTTCTTTTTGCATTTCAAGCATGTTTCTGCATAGAGAAAAAAATACCTGTGGAAATTTGTTTTTCTCCAAGAGGGAAAATGCTAGGAGGCTGAAACTCTGCAGGTCTGTAGGGTACAATCCACCCTACAAAGGGGTAGGGAAATCCTGGTTCTGGCTTAACTGCCAGTTTCAGTATGACCTTTTATTGTTTTTAGCTTTCCCTATGCATTTCAAGCATGTTTCTGCATAGAGAAAAAATAACCCTGGAAAGTTGTTTTTCTCCAAGAGGGAAAAGCTAGGAGGCTGAAACTCTGCAGGTGTGTAGGGTACTATCCACCCTACAAAGGGTAGGGCAATCCTGGTTCTGGCTTAAATGCCAGTTTCAGTATGACCGTTTATTGTTTTTGGCTTTCCCTATGCATTTCAAGCATGTTTCTGCATAGAGAAAAAATAACCCTGGAAAGTTGTTTTTCTCCAAGAGGGAAAAAGCTAGGAGGCTGAAACTCTGCAGGTGTGTAGGGTACTATCCACCCTACAAAGGGGTGGGGCAATCCTGGTTCTGGCTTAACTGCCAGTTTCAGTATGACCTCACTTCCCTCTGTGGAGGAGGTGGGGTCTGCAGCACTGCAGCAGAGCGCTGGTGAGGAGACTGCTCCTGTTTCTAATGTTCCTGTTACTGCTACAACGTTTTCTGAGATGAAAATTGTGAATACTTATTCTTTAGCTGCTGTTCCTGAAGATCCTACATTGTCTATGGCTGGTAAAAGCGCTAGGGATGTGCAGACTTCTGCTGTTCTGGATTGGGGTAGTGCAGATATTGATTTTCCGCCGCCGGCTGATTCACTGGCAGCTTCCGTTTTTCAGGCTGGTAAAACTTCATTTTCTGCTTCTTCCCACTCTTCTACTAGTGCCTCTAAGGTTGCACAAGTGTTTAAAAGGCCTTTTAAGGCAGTAGAAGTTTCAGATATGTTTC
>NW_025052642.1:0-9420 GCF_019279795.1 Protopterus annectens | reverse complement strand
TTTGTTGTATCCAGGACTGTTTGTAAGATTCTGAGCCACCAAGCCTTTCTGTGTTGGAGAGGGAAGCATTTTAGCTTATCAGTCAGAGTGGTAAGCACTACGTAGCTTATCTACAAAAAAAAAAAACACTTTGGGCACCGCTAGCCAGGCTAAACTATTCCGCACCCAGCAAAAGTCTGCTATGTGAATTTTCCCTTAGAACTAGCCAGTTTTTTTAGTTTTAGCAATCAAATCCATTTCTTTGAGCTCAGCACTTGCTCAGAACTTGTTGTAAGCACTAAATAAGCTACAAATTACTACAGCACTCAACTTTCCTCACTTGTCTAGAGGAAAAACAGTTTTTAGTTCTTATTAAATAAGCATCTATCCATGTCTATGGTCAGTTCTGGTGTTTTCTCCCTGTCTACTCCTTGATGAATCTAAGTATCTGGGGGAATGCAGCACTCACTCCTTGCACACAGAAATTACCTCATGTACACAGACAACCCTCTCCTATCACATCCAAATACACAATCTGTGAGAGATGCACTTATATAGCTAAACTGAAGCAAAAGCCTTCACCAAAGACTGACTAGACAGTCAAGAGGAGAAGCAAACACTGCAACACACCACACTCATCACATAGTCCCTCAAATCCTACACCACCAAAACACACACATAGAAACACAAAACAGACACACCTACATATCTCACTTGAGGCTCTCAATAAAAAAATCTGCATCAAGCAAATAGGAATCTCCAAGGCAGAAACGCTAAGCAACTTCCACCCCCAACACAACCCAAATGACAATATAGTCAACAAACTCAGTGCCACTCAAATCCATAAACCCATAAGGCACAACAACAGTCTATCACTGTAGTCATAGATGACTCTGGAATAGCACATTGATGTTCCACCACCAGGCTAAAATAAGGAGAAAGTTACTGTCAGTTGCCTGTCGAAAGTGCCATGATTCAAGCTACATAACACACTCCAAAGACTCCAGGTAACTCCTATAATAACAAGTTAACAAGTATGACCTGTCATTGTCCATTTTGGTGTGAATGACCTTGAGACATACATGCCTGACTACATGATCAACAATTGTTACGCCTATGTGTCATTCTATGGGATCCAGTATCTGTCTGCTCTGGGGATGACATGCTCACAGACCATGGATGCTTTGTCAGAGATGGCCCTGCACCGCCACACCTTACCCCACACTGGCTAAGGCTCTGCCACCCCATAGCCTTTAGGTATGTTCAAATGATACCCACCACTGTAACAGGTACAAGCAAGCAAAATCAGGTAATGCTACCAACGCTAGAAGTCTTTTACAAACCTCAAAACGCGACTCACCGAGGCACTCTTTAAAATGAGAACATCGACATCTGTGCAGGACAGAAACCTGGTTCTGCTCCAGAGGAGCACCCCTGCATTTACCAGGCTATAATTCATACCACACTTCGCCACCTAACCTGGACCAAATGACTAAAGGTATACATGATCCATATTCATTAAGGATATCCACACCTCCAGGCTAGTTCCTCAAAGCATAACAAGCTTCCTAGATTATCCAAGTGCAACTTATCATGGGCAAGACAGCAACTAAATTGTAGCTGCCATGATCCCCACTATGCCCCAGGATTCTAATCTCATTTCTTGATACATTGAAAATATTAGGGTACAGCTCAACACTTACCAATGGGTGATTTCAACTACCCCACCATTAACTGGGAAAACTACTTATGTACCGAGACAGAAGCCCTCGCACGTACAGCAGGTGCAAACGGCCAAAAAACATACAGGATCAAAACAAAAAAGCCAGCACCATGTGTTGTTGCAGAATCCGTTTATTTTCAAACTAGCATCATACCGGTTTCGGCACACTAGCCTTCCTCAGTGAATATGAATAACCACTTATGTACCAACTCTTTTGCTCAACGTTTTCTGGAATTCATAAATTCCAACACCTTGGATCAACTTATCCACACCACCAGGGCAGCAATAGTCTCAGACCTGGTCATCATTACTAACATGGCAACTGGTGTTCCAGCACCAGAGGCTGATCTCGCTATCAGATCCACCACAAGCTAATCACCCTACCCATCCTGCCCCACCCCCATTAGGGAAATCACCATGTGGCCTCTTCCAGCCAACTTCACTTTAAGACAGAAGTGGCAACCACAACACACCCATGCAGATGGACAACAGAGGTGGCATCTGCTGAATTTACACAAATGCACTTTATAAGCACTACACGAGTGCATGGATTGTGTAATCCCTAACAGAACCAAGATGCTATCCTCCAAAAAGAAGGAAGCCAATCTGGTGGTCCCTTGCTATAAAACAAACTCTCTACAACAGAAGAAAGAAACTGTTGCAAAGTAAAATCCTACATTTGAGGAACTCCCTGGTCAGCCTTAGTGAAGAAGCTGAGATCCCCATAAAATCCTCCAAAGCAAGTTACTTAAAACAAAATTGCTACTCGATTCTTAAAGACAAATCCACAAAACATTCTTATAGAAGCTATGCAAGTCAAGAATCTCTCAATGGCAATATTCAGATTCGTTCTGAGTAGCAAAGCACAATGGCACTAAATATAACAACTTAAATTGATATTACAACATCCTGGCAGATAGGTTCTAAAGCACTTTACCCCCTCTCACCCCTTAAAGGCCCATCTCCTATATCAGAATGTAGAGTTCCCGTAAAACCACACCTCCAAAAGCAAAGAACACAGCATCCATGAGACTGGGACATCATCCAAGGCTTACATTCTACATGAACTACACGAACTGGCACCCACCTGCTATCCATGTTCAGTCATAGCCTCACTCAGGCTTTGTGCCCACTGAATTGTGCACAGCAACAGTTATCCTACCTAATAAAGGGGAGCTATCACGGACCCTGAACTAATGCCTACTAGTCTGATGAGCCCATATGGAATGTGTCATCATGGAACTTGAAAATGAGCAAGACTATGGAATGGGTCATGGAACTTATAAACAATGACATTGGTAATCTCCAAACTTTGGACCCCACCCAGTTCAGGTTTGTAAAAGGCAGATCATGTCTCCCAAACCTGATAGACTTCTTTGAGGCAGTCACCAAAGTCAGAGATGAGGGTAAGGTGGTTCACAGAGCAATCTAGATCTCGCCAAGGCTTTCTGGCTAACTCATCCCCATTCTGAATTCTTATAGATAAACTCATCAAACTAAGTGTATAAATCCTTATGTCACAAGATGGGCTTTCGCCAACTGCCTGGAGAGAACCTACACTGTGAAAAGTAGTAGACTCCAACCACTTCCTAGATCAGTGACAAGTGGAGGCACCACAGGTTCAGTCCTGTCTTCACCTGTTTGGTATCTACTTCTCTGAAGTACAGGCTACCACAGAAGGTCTTACAATGAAGTTCACAGATGACTGCAAACTAGGGACATAATTGAAACCTCTAACCATGTGGACATCCTGCCAAAAAGGCTCACTCGAGACAGATGCTCAGTGCCCAGGTTCATAGGTTCATAGGAAACAGATTAGGCTATTCCTGCCCTAGGGCATTTATAAGCTCAGCTAGAGTGTATGTGGCTTACACCCACCCTTAGGATGAGAATACTCTGTCGCCTTAGGGTTTAGCTTTACTATGTCTCTGTCTAGTAGACACAGATACACCCCTGCAAACTTACTTATCTCCCATCCACCGAGATTTCTCTTTGAATAGAGTCAGTGAGGGGCTCTGCTCAATATGGACTAGATTCTGTCTTAGAGTGTAGAGCCTCAGGTTATGAATCTGTCCCTCTAGCACGCTCATTTATTTCTGTGTTGAGGCTTAAAGTCCACTTACCCCTGGCTCTGATGGATTTGGGATTTTCTGAGGTGGAGCATGTCCATTAATTCAGGATTGACACATGGCCTTTGCAGCGTCAGGCACAGATCACCTCTGAGTAGGTGGTATGCTTACTGAATAGAGCTGGGAGTTTTTCAGTCGGGCAGCATATGATATATGTTTAGCACTTTTATCCTCTCAGAGGAACTTTGGTCTTTCCACTGCTGCAGGTGTCGGTGAGATACATCCCAATGGGGATTGTACTCAATCACTGGTCTGATAAGAGAAGAGTACAGGGGCACAATGACCCTCTGATCTAGATGTGAAACCTTCAAGATAAGGTGGCAATATAGAAGGTCTTCCCAACCACTTGGCAATGTGAGTATCAAATGAGAGGTTACTGTCAACCTGGGTCCCAGGTTCTGATTACCTTTCCAGACACGGATTACCGCCTATGAGGTAATTTACCTACCCTTTGTTCTAAAGGTATGATCATATACATTTCTTGGCTGCTCGCTTAATGCCATGGCTCTGGCAATCAATTATCTGCTTCTATGAGGCTCTCTGAGGATGTTTGTGTCTGCTGGAGTATCACTATACACCTGTTTGCAGTCACTTCCGCTTAACTTATCAGCCACAATCCTCCTATGTTTTGCTCCTTGCGGCCTTCGAAAATAAATGCTCTAACAAGAGGGGGTCCCAGGACTGAGCCCCTGTACCGCCAGGATGACTGGCTTAGAGTCTGACATAGCTCCAGCAACTGACCTCGTGGTTTGTCCTTGAGTCACTTAAACCCATCTTGTGACATATGGGCTTACATTTAAGCTGGTGAGTCATCGGCGATGTCTCGTAGTGGGTATTGTGTCAAAGTTAGTTTTTTGCAAGGGTCATAGGCTGTGTGAACTGCCTGTCTTCATCAATACCTTAGTGACTGTTTCAAAAGTTTACCAGTTCAAAAAGGGCAGGGTCTGCCTGATACAGTTTCAAATTGCAGGGATCCAATGTCTGTAGGTCCCAGTGTCTTTGCTTATGAGTTCCATAATATCCTCCATAGCTTTGGCAGACCAGGCTCATCGCTTATGTATGTACTTCCAGGGTCCTGAGAAGCACCGCTTTGTGAAGTGGGACCACTGTTGCTATATGCCACTCTTTGGGCACGATCCTGTAGTAAGGCTAAGATTAAACAGCAGCCTTATGTGTGTGGCTTAGTTCCTCTGGAGTTCAAGTGTAGCACACAGCCTGGGACACCATCCCGTCCCATTGATGCTGTGTTTTTAGCTTAGAGAGGGCGGCTCACCTGGGCATCTGAGATGTTAGGGAGGCTACACCCTGCTGGAGCATATCTTTGGGGGAGGGGAGGAGAATTTGCACTCAACCTGTCTGCCAGCATGTTGGCAATGTCAGTGTTCAGTGTGTATTGTGGTCATTTGGACTAACTTGAGCATATCTGGGAGTTTCCACCCAGGTTTCTAACATTATAGCTAAAGAAGGCCTGTGATTGTCTTTGTGCTCCTTTAAGTATTTTCTCAAAAGTTGGCCTTGGATGAGATTTTGTGTATGAGTGATCGTGAGTTTTTGCTATACTGACTAGATGCCTCCCTTTAGGGGATTTTGCTCTGTCAGTAGTAGCCTCCTGTTGTAAAAGTTTGTTTATGGCTGGGTCCACCAGACTGCTTCGCCTTTTGGGGAATGGGCCTTGGTTTTAATTTGGGATTGCATCCATGTATTCCTTGAAGGTGCCTATAGAAGGCATTTGCAAAAGATTCAGCAGTGTGGGCTAGGAGCCTAATTTCACCAGGGCCTTGGAAAGATACCACTTCAGTCTAAGAAGTGTGAAGTTTGCTTTTGAGAAGTTCTTCACTGTGGTCTTTTGTGCAGGGGTGGGGCGGATGTGGATTTCCAGTGAGATTAATTTATGGTCTGATCTTACCAAAGAGGATGTACTTCGTGTGGAGCATTTTGTCCCCATGTTTGTGATGATCAGGTCTAGTATATTGTCTCCTCTTGTGGGAATGGTGACTAGTTGTTCCATTGCATTTGAGTTTATGAATTCTAGGAACCTTTGGGCTAGGGTGTTGGGGCTTGAGTAATGTTCCCAGTCTATGTTTGGGTAGTTGAAGTCTCCCAAAATGATGGTATTTGGAGAGACATTCATACTCTCCAGTGTCTTCAGGAAGGCTGTGTGGGGTTCCTGAGTTTGAGAGGGTGGTCTGTAGCATGCTACAAACTGTAAGGCAGTTTTGCCTATGGTTAGTTGCACCTGGATAGTCTCCGATGCTTCGTGCGTTGCCACTAACCTGGAGGTGTGGGTATCTTTGATGAAAATGGATACTCCCCCTCCTTTTGTGGTTCGGTCCAAGTTTTGGGGCCGGAAAGCATGATATGAGGTAAAACCTGATAGTGCTGGGGTGCTCTCAGGAGCCTTGAACCAGGTTTCAGTCACTGCACAGACATCGATGTTCTCCATACTGAGGAGGGCTTTGGGGGCATGCATCTTGAGGTTTAGACTTCTGGCATTGAGCAGCATTACCCTTAGTTTTTTCCACTTGTGTTTTCTAGGGTGGTAGGTTTGTCATTTGAGCCTTGCCTAAAAAGGCACTATGGAGGTGGCAAGAGCCTTGGCCAATATCCGGAAGCCCAGGGGTGACAGGTGCAAGCCATCCCTTGCGAGGCAGCGTGACTAGTCAAGCATGTCATCCCAAGCAGACAGACACTGGATCCCCTTAGAATGACACCAGTAATTAAGCCAATTGTTAAAACTGATCATTTTGTCTTTGTACTGTGGCATCATTCTTGGTGAGGGTAAGATGCTGCTCAGGGTCAGGGTCATACCGGCCTGGGCTACATAATCAGAGAGCTCCTCTATGTCTCTTTTCATGTAGTCCAGGGAGGTACGTCTCAGGTCGTTCACACCAGCATGTACAATGACTGAGTCATATTTGTACTTGCTGTGGAGTGACCTGAGTGCTTGTGTTATGTGGCGATTCTAGCTCCCAACAGGCAGCTTACTGTGACCCTCTCCTTGTTCAGTCTGGTGAGCGGGACGTCAGTGTGCCTGACTATGGAGTCACCTATTACAAGTGTGTCTGGCATGTTTTTGGCCTTAAGGGCTGAGACTGTTTAGCACACTGACTTTGTGAACTATGTGTTGCATGTGCTATGTCTTGAGGTGGTGGTTGCTTGGGTGTCTGCTTTGGAGGCCTCTTGTTTTGGTAGATTTTAATCAGCACCTCTGAGTATGTTTTGTGTGTTTATGTGTTTGGTTTGCAGTTGTGATAGTTCTATGTGAGACTGGGTTTGTGGTATGCGTGGTTACCTCCTCCTCCTGACTGGTCTTGCCAGTACTGAATTGAGAGAGCTCAGCCTCCAGTTTGGCTATATAGTTGCATCTCTCGCATATATTTGTATTTGTTGGGAGGAGGAGAGGTTGTCTGTGTACATGAGGCAATTGTAACATTGCCTCAAGATTCCCAGATTCACCAGCTGAACAGGAGAGGACGCCAGCAACTGACCCTTGACATGCTAGAAATAGTGAAAAGATTGCTGTGTGACTGAGTCAGAAAGGACCTATAGGGAAATGGGTACTCAACAGAATTTAGGTGAATGAAGTACTTTTGTTTGTTTAAGAGTGCTTTACCTGTATACAAAATGCTTTAGGAGCAAGTGCTGAGCTTTTCAGATAGAGTATAGGCTGTTTAGATTGCAAGTAGAACAGTTCTAAGTGAAAAATTGAAGAGTAGACTTGGAGCAAGAAAAGTTTAACTGTGCTGCGCTATACGCGCAAAGCTGTGCAAACGGATTTTAAGCAGTGAACTACAAAGAGCTAGGAATGGTCCCAAACAACCAATTACTAACAGCTTCTTGTGCTGAGGTCACTTCCCCAAGGACAGGTAGGCCTCAAGGCTCCCCACTCCCACTGGTGAGCAAAGACACTTCCTTCTATCCAAGTAAGGTAATGGACAACACAGGAACTACACCACAGCCCAGAATACAGCAATGCCTGTATACTGGTCTAAACTAGTCGAGAAAGGTGGGAAAACAAGGATTATTTTTGTTTTTGTTTTTTGCAGAAATACACAGAAAATGCAGAGACAGTGATAAATTAGTTACACAGGCTAGCACACTTTAGTGGGCAGCCTCCACAGTTCAATTAAACAAACAAACAAGCAAACTTTTGACTAAATTCGACTAAAATGTAACTTTAAGTGCAGATTTTAAAATAAATGCAGTAATCAGTAAAAAAAGTGTCAAAGCCATGGCCTCAAGCTCAATGCCAAAAAGTGTATTGTCATTTGGTAAAAGCTCTGTACCCATGAACAACCACATAGGCGGTAGTCTGCGTAACACCGAAAGTGTAATAAGAGACCTTGGGACACAGGTGGACAGTAGTCTCTCCGTTGATAATCACATCACCACAGTAGTCAGGAAATCCTTCTACATGGCACATCTCATCACAAAAGGTTTCTCATCCAGGAAAAAAGAGGTCATTGTTCCTACTGCACTCATTAGACCCATTATAGAATCCAGTGCCCCTTTTGATATGTACCTCACAAGACATCTACAACAACTGGAAAGGCCACAGAAATACCTCATAAAGAGGATTACTGGCCTCAAATAGATGACCTACACAGACCGTCTCAAAAAACTCCAGCTTTACTCCATTGCATATCACCTCCTCAGAGGCGATCTCTGCCTAACATACAAAGCTATGTCAAACCCAGAGCTGTTGGATATTCCCACTTAAAGAAATCCCAATCCCTCCGAGCTACACACTTTAGGGACCATTGCCACATAAATTCTAGTAACCTGTCCTTGGAAGCTTTAATTTTTAGTATGATATATACAGAAATGGTTAGCTTGTTGTTATGTGCAGTGTTATTGTTATGTAAAATGCTTTCTCTAGTTTTATAACAGCTTAGTAAGGCTATACAATGCACAGCACTCATGTGTTTTTAATTTAACTAATCATGACAATTTTTTAATTAACTATAACCAATGACCTTAGCAGTGCTGATCACCTGACATGTCTTTTACTTATTTAAATGTTTTATAGTATTTTACTAGCTGTCTGATGAAGCGTCTTGGTTAGTTGCGAAAGCACTTCATTTTTTGTTTAAATAAAATCTTTGGTGTGTGAGCTTTTGGTGCAGTTTTTATTTTATTTTACTTCATTTTCTCTGCACCTTGCTCTGTTTCCCGTGAGCTGCTTTATCTTTTACTTGTTTACGAGTGGAGTCCCACAAGTTTCGGTCCTGGGTCCTCTCCTCTTTGGTGTCTACTTCTCTGAAGTCCAGGCCAACACAAAGGGACTCCGGCTGACAAAGTTTGCAGACGATTGCAAGTTGGCAGCTATTATTAACTCCCCAAGTGATTTTGGCATCCTACAGAAAGGTCTCAGTGTGACCAATGACTGGTGTCAGAACCATGGCCTTAAACTCAATGCCAAAAAAATGTGTCTTCATCCCCTTTGAGAAAAACCCAGTTTTCCCATCAATGGTAGTCCACTGAACACAGAAGGCATTATAAGGGTCTGGGAAAACAGGTTGACAGCAACCTGTCTATGACCACCTCATGCCACTGTTTTCAGGCTACCTTCCCATAGAGTCTGGACAA
>NW_025052641.1:0-11782 GCF_019279795.1 Protopterus annectens | reverse complement strand
ATTAAGGATTGGCATCTAGAAATAACTGCTATTACCTTTTAAGGAAAAACAGGAGGAGGCTAGAATTTTTTGACCCGGTCTTTCTACCTAACTTTTTCAGTAGATGTATAGAGCCAGGAGAGATTTCCCTTAAAAAAAAAATGGGGCTGGGGCTGCATGAGGAGGGTCACTGAAGTGGTTATGTACACCAGAGGCACAGAAGGGAAGAGGAATGAGACCTTGTTCTTAAAACAAAAACATTTAGCAGGGTTGAACTGTTCAACAAAATTCTTTAAAGGGCAGCTCATCTTTGTTGCTCTCCAAAACAATTTCTTTTGTCTGAGATGAGTGGCATGGATTTGGCTGAATTTGTTTCAATCCCCTGAAAGGTCTCCAAACATCTGAGAAGGTCTCATGGAATTTTTCTGTGGCTGTGTTATCCTTCATATTTACACAAAGCTAGAATATTCTCCCCCTTATTAGATCTTTAAAACTTAGTCTTATTACAGGCAACAGTGGGCTCTGCGATATCAAAGCTTACAGAGAAAAAGCCCATCTTAGATAAACGAGCATTCAAGTGTAATAAATCAAATGAATTCTGAGGATCATTTTCAGAAGGGGGGGGGGGGTTGTGGGATTAGTTTACATCCATCCCAGGATAAGCCTACCTTTTATGAGAAAAGGGAGGATACGTAGGACTTTTGAATGAACGAATGTAACAGAATAACGACTGCTTAATTGCATTTGGAAAAACAGCAGCAGTAAAACAAATTAAGTGAGGAATACTTGTAAGAATGGCATATGACCAGCAGTTGCAACCATGGTCATGGCTCGGCCTGGCAAGTTTGCTAATTTGTGTAAGACGAGACTGACCAGGGTTTGCTTAGATTTGCCCTTTTATGATCTACTCATCTGAGCAGGAAATTTCCTAGAAGGGTATTTAACTAACTCAAGGCTCCTGCCCTTTAAAGATTCTTCCAGAAGATTGTGGAGTATGTATACAACACTTAAATGAATCTCAGTGTGGCCTCACAGAAGTGGTTAGTTAACAGTGGTATCACTAGCAGAGAGGTCTTTGCTGAAAACAACTTCCATGAATGTTGATTTTGTTCCAGAGGACAACAGCCCAAAATTAAACGGTAATTGCTCACCCCGGATACTACAGGGATATGGGTCATCCTTAAAGTAGAACTCTTGACAACTAGGACATCAGGCTTCGCCACCAGGATTCATGACTCAAGAAGGGAGCAATTGTTACAGACGTTGAGCCCCTTGACAAAAGCATGGGGTGGACTAGGATTTAAATTAATGCCATCCACCCTCAAAAGCTTTCAGAATTACGATACAGGGAGGTGAGCAATTTTTGACATATAACAAGTGGACAAATTGCTGATATAAGATACCCTGAAAATAAACTCCACCCTCTCCTACAGTTTAACTCAGTCTTTAGGTTTCTTTAATCCCTACAATATGGATCCAGCATTGTGTAGGTAACAGACTTGTTTGTACTTTTTAAAACTTATTTCCTTGCACTGGAGTCAAAGGAAGGGAAAGTCCACCAACTTTTTTTAAGCTCAACTTCTCACATACTTTGCAGATAAATTTGTCTCCACCTGCATGACATATCATAGACACAGTTAAATCTGTAGTTTACTCTCGGGTACTGCTGTCAATCTTGGATGGGCAGTTAATCCTGCTGATGTCAGGAACACAGCAGCTGATAAAGACAGAAAGCTGTGGAATTGTTTCCACTGTTTTTATTGCAGAGGGGAGGAAAATGTAACACTCCCCTTTCATAGCAAAACAACGCAATTAGATCAGTCAGGGGTTTAAATGCAACTTTCAACTCTTCTGGCAAATTTCCATAAGCAGCAACACAGTACTGAAATGCTAAGCTTTAAATGCTGGTACTTAAATGTAGTATCAAAGATTTCTATGACATGTAGAGAAAAGTCAGAAAATATGTTTTCTTGTAAAATATCAATGCATTTACCATTTTCAAGCCCCCTCACCCCCATAGGCCAGAATGGCAGAAAGAGTCACGTGCATCAACTAGATGCACTGATACAGTTTATAAACAGATCTTTTATGTTTTTTGTGACATCCTTCCAGAGGTAGATGCATATCTGGTACATGCAGATCCATTGTAAGAGAATCCCACTGACTAAAGAATCCATCCTTACATTAAGAGTGCATGAGCATTTTGTAGTCCACAAGGGAAATGTGACAATTTATGGCGACCATAATATACAGCTGAATTTACTTTAGCATATATTTACTATGTGCCCTTGCATTAATCCACACACAGTCAGCATTGCATTTAAACACAGTACTGCATCTCATATATATACTATTCTACATGCTACATACATTTTTATACAAACACACTATATATCCCAGTTTATGTCTAAATTTCCATTTTGATTTGTTTTTCTTGAAAGGACGAAGTACACACACAGGCATATAATCTAGTTCTCTGTTATATACACACACGCGTTTTTGTACACGTACTTTATACACCCACATACACTCAAGCATTTGCACACATACAATTATACATGAACACACAACTATATATGCGTGTGTACACGTGTGTGTGCATAAAATGAATTATTTGTAATAAACATAGTATAGTTAAGCATTATTAATGTATATAGTCTAGTAAATGTTGCTCAATGATTTACTTGGTCACTGTCACACATTGGCTATGTGTTGCATATGCAATCTTGGTCAATGTCTTTATATCAGTATTTTTTTCCTTTGTATTGGGAAGTGCATTTTATACTTATCTTTGCCAATGTAGCCCAAAGTATAAATAAATATGAAATAGAAAAAAAAAAAAAAAAGAGGGTGAACATGACAGAAATAATATAGGACTCCTGCTAGACAAAGAGGACTTGAAATGTATTCTGGGAAAAAGGAATGAAAGCAAGAAAACAAGATCCCAAGGCAGGCCCCACATCCACCATTAAAATTGTAAAAGATGCACAAAGTGATTTGAGGCATTAAAATAGCTCAAAAACACAAGTGCTATGAAAAAAAAGTGTTTTTTTTTTAGTTCTAGGGTGGAGTTTAACTACTTATGGGATAAACAAATTTATTGGAAAAGATAACTGCACCACCATACATTAGTGGCACATTTTCATATACTCTGCAAAAAAAAAAAAAAATGTCTTACTTCTCTTCTCTTATTGGATCCCAACAATTTCTAATCTGATAACCTTTACAGGACTGCCTTTGCCATTACCTAAAAAGACACATCTACACCCATTACTGGTTAACAGTCCTCTTATGAGACAATGCCTCCCATCACCATTTTAAAACAGATCTATTTTTAATAATTCCCACTCTCTGATCAACCCGACAACATAACCAAAAATCAAACATACTTTTGATAAGGCCAGGTTTGTGATACAAAGGGATGGAGCCCTGACTGCTGCCCTGATGCCCCAGTTCAGTTAGCAATTCCTGGAAATGGGATTAGACAGATATCAGCCAGCCAAGGTATGCTGCATTTGCTGCATCAAGATTCGCAAACTACTCAGCACTGCAGCAAGGACTTTAGCATGTGGAAGCTTTCACATGTGGATTTGTCTGCCACGGGGAGGGATTACAGCCTAATTAAAAAAAATAATCCAACCAGCTAAGGATGACAGCCATACAACTCCCAGCAACCTCCTTTCTCGCTACTGCCAGATTATCAAGGCTGGTAGAGGCAAACAAATATGGTGGTGCTTTGCAGGCAGAGTTTTGGTGACAAGATGATAACTTTCAGAATTCCAGTAGAAGAAATCCAACATACCAGTAACCTCCATATCATAACAAATAGAGTATGTGAAACTGTGTATCACATGTACCCAAAGACCAGCACCAACAGCATATCACAAGCCTTTCTTTAAACCTCTAAGACAAAAGTAAAACCTACTTTCCACCAAATAAATGAATACTAGTTAATGCACTTGTTCTGACTGCTTTAATGGATACAGTGCCTGGCTGAAGCTAAACAGCTTTCAAAGCATGCTGACCCATGAGATGGGCTGCTAGGATCTCTACAACAGCAGACCAAAGGCATGGTGCCTTCTCATTTAATAAACAGTGTTTACTGCATGCAGCAGCAAAGGGCATATATGTACTACTGCAGTGATTTTCTCGCCTTGAAATATGCAATTATGTACACAGAACCCAAATTTCAACTCCTCTGGAAAGTCATAACAGATTATCTGGCTTAAACTAGAAGCTGCCGCCAAACGGTCACCAGTTTAGAAACCTAATGGGAGACAATACAGAAAAATCACAAGCAGGTGTCTTTTTAAAAGGTCACTCTGTACTCCACGACTGACCTCATGTTCTGCATAATTTTACAAGCAAAGTGTGGCGCACTGCAGTGTTGGCTTACGTGCTGTAATTAAAAATCTCAGCTGGAAAGGAGCTAACAAAACCTAAATTAAACTTAAACCATGATGCTTCATCTAGGCTATGCATCACAGCACAATCCCAGCTAAATACTTTGTTTCAGAGGCAACACTGTGCAACCAGTAGTGTTCAGCTGGAATTCAGTATAGACCAAGTGATATTTCCCTTCTGACCCCCCCCCCACAGGTGGAGAAGAGGTTCCCAGAAATGTTATGGCTTTGTTTTCAACTTTTACTAGGGTATTCCCTTTTAAGTGGTCCAATAAAGTCAGTACAATTCACAAATTAGTATTTTTAGTGAAGTCTAAATGAATCAACCCCCCCCCCCCAAACACAATCGCACACAAGTACCGGTAGGACACTGAATGAATTGCGTTATGTTTAGCCCAGAGGCATTTATGAGTCTAAATGCTGTAAAAGCAGGACCACACACGTACATTTCAGATCACACTTCTGCCTGGATGAGTTATGACAATCCACTACACTATGGAATTCTTACGAATTAAGGTAGCATAATTAGATGTATGTATTAGTAAGAATGGTTAAATGAATTTATATGCAGTACCTAGAATGCCATTTTAGTTTCCCAAAGCATCATGCTTGCTGACAACTGATGCTGAGTGTTTGTATGACCTGTTTTCATGGACACTGGCAGTAGCAAACGCACTTTTATAACCATGAAATGCAACTGAATGCGTGATTCATGATGTACACAATCCACTCCAGTTCTTTGTTCTTCTGTCATGCAAGGCAATCTGCAAGTGTGATGATCTGTGCCAACAGTCAAATATTCCAGGAATCTGCTTAGGCACCTCTATCTTTGCCCACTTATCTTTGTTCAAGTGGTCCACTTATTATAGTGTTGCTTACCTGTTTGGTAGATTGGTAAATTAATTCAACTTTTGCAGTGGTAATACGGTACAAGTAAACTAGATCCTGGAGATCTGGGTTTATTCCCTTTTATGTGAAATTTCTCACTTTTTGCAAATGAAGGTAATGGAATTAAAATTTTCTGAATTACAAGAGAAAAAGGTAGACATGCAGCAAGTCAAATTCAAGAGACATTTTTGCAAGTGTCACTTACAAAAAAAAAAAAAAAAAAACTATGGTATGGTTTACAGTAACGACACCACCACTACCAATCGGCCCCCCTCCGCCCCAGTTTCTCTGGCAAATCTCTGTCTTGACTAGCATTTCTCACAGCATGCCTGCATGATCCAATCAATACATCTGGCCTTCCTCTCAATATATTTCCACTAAATGCTCTTGCATACAATGTGCGAGCCTCATTCTGTACTGGAGCTAAGGAGGTACTGGAGATTACTTTCTCTACATCAACACAGAATCCAGTAACAGCATCCTAGCTTGGTGTGAAATGAAGACATACAGCAATAGCAGGCATGCATCCATAAATTGTTAGAAAATACAAAATAAATTATAGGGATCTTCAGAGTCAGACTTTCCGTGTCTAAGAGCAAATCTGTTTGCATTCTTTTCTTGTAGTGTTATCCTGTTGGTTCCAAAATGCATGCTGCACAGAAGCTGAAGCGCATTCCTCTGTAATTTATCTAGCTTTTGTTGACTGGGTTGGTCCCACTAGGTCAGTGGCCTCTCTTCATAGGTAGGTAACTAGGCTATCGGCCCTGGGGCCTATACAAGCCCAGCCAAAAAGGTACTCTGGCTTTTGCCACCCAAGAAAATTATTTTCCTGTGCCACTGTCGAGCAGAGCCACAGAGGTGATCCCCGGGGTGAATTTCCTATTTCCCATCCAATCATCAAGATTTTTCTTGAAGAGTGTTGAGGAGCTTGGTTTGATATAGATAGGTAGTTTATTACAGAGTGTGGGAAGGCACTGGGACAGGAATCTATCCCTCCGGCACGTTCTGTTTATTGTGGTGACCAGGTTTAGGTCCCTAGAGCGTGTAGCTCGGAGGGATTGGGATTTCTTTAAGTGGAGCATGTCCAACAGCTCTGGGTTTGACATAGCTTTGTATGTTAGGCAGAGATCACCTCTGAGTAGGCGAAATGCGATGGGGAGACCCCAGATGGTATTCATACTGACTACGGGAAACTTGGCCAGCGGACAAAGCCAACTAAGATTTGTTACGCGGGGATGCAGAGTGGGGCTTGTTGGGGGGGGGGGGCAAACAATCTTAATGGCAGCTGTTAAAACAAGGGTGTTAGAAGTGCCACTGACAGAAACCCCTCTCTTGGTACATAAAGAATGTCAACAACTTTTTTAGGGGGGTCATACTTAGCCATTTTAATGACATCTTTTAAGATATCCACCAAGAGAAGGATCAGACCCAAAGTATACCATACCTCTTGACACTTAATTTCAAAAACTCCTGAAATTTGGGATCACTACGGAATGTAGGAGTTACTCTTCCAGTGTCGCTGACAGTTGATGTCAACCATTGTGGAACAGCACCATGTCATTAATGAGAGCAATACTGAGGCAACTTGCAAGAAACAATTCCACTGTAGAAGCTGCCAGTGCTATTTGCATCCATTTCAGGACTGACACTAATGGTATGGGAGACATCAAAAACCTGAATTCCTACGAGTGGCACCAAAAAATTAAATTTCCCCCTTGGCACATCAGAGTATCTTGGGGACTGGTGAAAATACTGTCAAACTTCCTCTTCGCAAAAGTTGGGACAGGGTACCCCGCACTAAACCACCTCTCAAGCCCTTATCAGGACATTGGCCAACTTGAAATCCATAGCAAGTAATGGAATGATTCTAGGTACAGGTAGCCTAAAGGATCGTTGAACACTGGAAGCATCCTTGTTCCACTTGAAATCTGAAAAGGCAGTTAAGGATTTTAGTATTAAAAAAAAAAAAGACTTAGCTAAGCCAAAGTACCACTTCAACACTACTTTTCTAATACCAGCTCTTCCATTTTTAAAGAAACAAGAAACACCTTGTTCGATTTATGGGAGACTACACAATTTATATTATGAGATGTTGAACTCAGTGCTCAAGGGTGCTGCTTGAAGGGACAAGAAAGTAAACTGTTGCCACAGACCCTCTACCTGAAAGTGCTTACTGTAATGAATGCAGGCTTAAGTCCTCTTTTCAGCTTTTGATTGTGGATTCTGCAAACTGAACAAGGAAAATGTGGTGATCTCCAAGACAACACATGCAAGCACAAGACCCTTCTCAACAACTGCACTTGTGAAATGTGACCACTCTGTTATTGCAGTAAAGAGATGAGCCAACACTCAATTGAAAGGAAAATGAAATAGTTTAATGGGGGAAAATCCTTAAAAAGATAAATCAAAGAATGACAACAGTTTTAATTATTTTTAAAATCAAAATAGCTCTCACTTAACAGGGCAGAACCTAGGCCGCATCAAGGTAACCAAAAAAATAAGTAAAACATGTACACAGAGAGGCAAAAAGGAAGTCAAAACACTGGAATAATACAAAGAGAAAAAACTTATGAATATTTACTAGGGAAGGTCTACAAGAGAGTAGCGAGACCAGCTATGTTACATGGGTTGGAGACAGTGGCATTGACAAAAAGGCAGGAGTTAGAGCTGGATGTGGCAGAGTTCAAGATGTTAAGATTTGCACTGGGTGTGATGAGGGTAGACAGAATTAGGAATAAGTATATTAGAGGGTCAAGCCCAGGTTGGAAGGTTTGGAGACAAAGCCAGAGAGGGAAAAGGATGTTAAGGATGAAGCTGCCAGGTAAGAGGAAAAAAGAGGAAGGCCTAAGATATGGTTTATGGATGTGGTGAGAGAGGACATGCAAGTGGTTAGTGTGACAGAGCAAGATGCAGAGGACAGGAAGAAATTCAAACAGATGATCCGCTGAGGTGACCCCTAATGGGAAAAACCGAAAGAAAAAACATCTTTAAAATAACTAACTGCAGTTCGAGACCATTTTTCAGCTGAACTCTGATCATACAAACAAAGATAAGGACAGCACTAACATCACAGCAGATGATGAGACAGGGTGTTTGCCACCCTATGAAAGTTTCACCTGCCAAAAAGCCCTACTCTTTACTGAAGATCAGTTTATATGCATATATGTAGGTCTCTATCATATCAATAGACCAAAATAGCAAACTGCATAATCTTGAAAGTAAAAGCATCAAACTAGCTTTAAGCAGACCGTCTGGTTGCATTTCAGAAACATGGCTTGAAATAAAGCCGGATGTCCATAATCCTATAGGTGCCTTCAAAAAAATACCAATCATCATCCAAACCAATGGGTATTTCTGGTGATAGGTAGTTTGCTGTTTTCCCAATATGGTAAGATCTTGGGAGTCAGTATTTAACATGCAGACGTTTTGCCTCCTGTAAACAAAACAAAAAAAAAGCCTTTTTGTTTTACCAGCAATTAACAAAAAACACCCGTTGAATGTTTTTACTTTCAACTTATGCAGCTCGATATTTTGGTCTACTGATCATCTGCCATAGACCTACTTAAGTACATAGACATTTCACATATATATATATATATATATATATATGTATATATATATATATATATATATATGTATATACATATATACATACATATATATATCTATACATATATATATATCTATACATATATATATATATCTATACATATATATATATATACACATACATATACACATATATATATATATATATATATATATACACATATATACACATATATATATATACACATATATATATATATACATACACATATACATATATACATATACATATATATATACATATATATATATATATATATATATATATATATATATATATATATACACACGTACACACACACACACATACATACACACATATACTATACACACATGTACACACACATTTTATATATAAATAAAATACACACGTTACACAGCTGCAGTCATTGTTTCACAAAAAGGGTGGTACACTACCTGACTTGGGGATAGGAAGTGCTCCCAGTCATTGGGTTAACTAGACGGCTTCCATAGTTAAGGATTATAATTTGACTGGTTGTTGCATATGTTAGTATTTGCCTGTTTTAAACATAGAAAAATAACCTCAACGTATCACATCACAAATAAAATGAAGGACTAATTTAAGTGCATATCCAGTGAAAACAGTTATATAAAGTGTTTGCGTCAATTAGACACTAGCCACATAGGATAGGAATACAGCATATGAGCAATAACCAGTTAGCTACCAATAGGAGTAGACATGCAGATCACGTAAAAAAAATGAGACCGATCCTACTGTAGCTTGGACAAATAGTCTATGGCTTACATCCATAACCCCAACTCCAATGAAATGGCAATGTATCAATGCATATAAAAACTGCATGTCAGAGTTAGAGTGGATGAAGCTCAGTCAACAACAAAAATGCTGATCTATTTAATATCTTTGTATTGATAAAGTAGTATTGATTTCTAAAGCTACAAACGCTTGGATAAAGTCTCAGTTGGGCTTGTCTACAATTTGTGGCTCTTTTTTCTTGACTAAGTTGTCTCTACCAGCAACTTAATTCCTCATGAAGTACAGTTTTTCCCTGTGGTTTTACACTGACGCACTTTATATGGGAACACACACACACACATATACACATGTGTATATGTATATATATATATATATATATATATATATATATATATATATATATATATATATCGCTCTCTCTCTCTATTTCTCTCTCTCTCTATATCTCTACATATATCTATATCTCTTCATATATCTATCTAGGTCCCCTATAACCAGATCGCAGATGTAGTTTGTCGAATGCGTCTTGATCGAACTGAAAAGAGCAAAAAGGCAAAATAGCAAAGCAGCTTTTCAGAGAATTCTTTCCATGGGAAAGAAATTGCTTGCCCGCTTTCGTTACTTTGCCATTTTCGGCACTGTAATGCAATCTCAGAGTTAGTATATTTAAGTAGGGGGGTGTGGGGGGGGGCTAAGACCCCCACATTATGTAATGTTTTAAAGTTTTGGTTTTTATTTTTTTTTTTTTTTTTAATTTTCATTTTGGAACAGCGATTTTTTCCCTTGGAAAAAAATTGTTGTGAGGTTTTGATGTAAGCTTTCGCTTACATGGGGTCAATTATTTATCGTTCCCTTTTGTAAGCGTGCTATCTGCCAGAGGGCATTTTTAAGCCTAGCCAGAGTGTGTCGGCTTTCGCAGCCCCATTGATTAACTGAGCCTCTGTCAAGCAGAGCCAATGAAATGATCCCAGGGGTGTATTTTCTGTTACCCATCCACTCGTCATGGCTTCTCTTGAGGAGTGTTAGTGAGGGGCTCTGCCTAATGTAGTAAAGAATGTTGTTCCAAAGCATGGGGAGTCTCTGTGACAGGGATCTATCACTCCAGCATGTTCTATTTATTGTTGTGGCGAGGTTTAGCTCACTAGAGCGCGTGGCTCGCAGTGACTTGGATTTCTTAAGGTGGAGCATGTCCATCAAATCTGAGTTGGACATGGCTTTGTAAGTCAGGCAGAGATCACCACTGAGTACAGCCGGAGTACAGTTTTTTCAGTCGGGTTGCATAGGACATATGTTTGAGGCCAGTAATCCACTTGGTGAGGTGCTTTTGTAGTCTTTCAAGCTGTTGGAAGTGTCTTGTGAGGTACACCCCAAATGGGGAATTGTACTCTATGATGGGTCTGATGAATGACAAGTAGAGGGGCACTATAACCTTCTAGATGCGAACCCCTTAGTAATTAGATGGGCCACATAGAACAATTTCCTAACTAAATCTACCTGGGTCCCCAGATCTCTTATTACCTCTTCTGTATTAAGGGGGCTGCCGCCTATGTCGAAAAGTAATGGTCGTGGGTGTTTGGTTTTCCCAAAAGGGATGACTATGCATTTTTTGGCATTTAGCTTGAGGCCATGACTTTGACACCAGGTGTCTGTCTCAGTAAGGCCTTTTTGAAGGATGTCAGTGTCAGCCGGAGAGTCAATTATGGCTCCTAGATTGTAGTGATCGGCGAACTTGGTTAGCAACTGTCCTGTGTTTGCCTGTACTTCTGACAAATATATGCTGAACAGTAGGGGTCCCAGAACAGAGCCTTGTAGGACACCACTTGTGACTGGTTTAGAGTCTGACGTGGAGCACGCTATTCTTACCGTGTGAGTTCTGTCTGTAAGCCAGTTGGCAACCCATCTTGCGACGTGGGGGTTTATGTTCAGGCTGGTTTTTCTAGAACACCAGAGTGAGGAATGGTGTTGAACGCCCTGGTGAGATCACGGTAGGCTGTTTTAACCACCTTTCCCTCGTCTATGGCTTTGTTGACTGTCTCGAAGAAGTCAACCAGGTTTAGTAGGCATGATCTGCCCTTAAAGCCGAACTGGGTTGGTTCAAGTGCTTAGGGGTTACCAATGTCTTTGGTAATGAGTTCCATGATGATGCACTCCACAACCTTGGGGCAGA
>NW_025052640.1:0-11299 GCF_019279795.1 Protopterus annectens | reverse complement strand
TTAGCCCTGTGGGCAGCTGGAGCTCTATATAGAGCTGTTACAGATCTCTATGAGCTCTGAGAAGAGCTGTTTTGTGTTTAGAATGCCCTTTCAGGCAGATGTGGTAGATCTAAAAAGAACTGTTTTGTTTGGTTCACCGAAGCTGTGTCTGTGCTTCCGGCTGGTCTTACTGAAGCTGATACAGATTTCTGTGAGCTCTGAGAAGGGCCGATTTGTGTTTTGAATGCCCGTTCAGGTGTTGGTGGTAGCTCTAATAAGAACTTTTTTGTTTTATTCTTCAATGTGTCTCTGGTTGCTCTTACCAGAGCTTTTGCAGATCTCTGTGAGCTCTGAGAAGAGCTGTTTGGTGTACTGTGAGCTCTGAGAAGAGCTGTTTGGTGTAAGGTGCAGATCCACGTGAGCTCTGAAAAGAGCTGTTTTGTGTATGGACACAATGGGCTCTGGGAAGAGCTGCTGTTGTGTCCTTCAGTGTTCTGCGGTGGTGTCGATCTCCGTTGTCCTTCTTCTTGAACAGATCTTTGGTTCTTTGTTATGTGTGAGTCCTAAAAGGACTATTTGTGCGCTCCCCAAGCGCTGGTCAGAATGACCTGAGAGCTGTTGCTGTGCTGCTTTTATGCTCCTGTGGAGGGGGCGTGGTTGAGAGATGTCCAATGAGAAGTGACTATTTGGGGGTGTGGCCTTAGTAGGCCTACAAGCTGAAGACGGACCTGGTTGGAAGCATCTCATTCCTCTTATTTAGTTCCTTTTTTATTAACCAGCTACTTGTTCATATGTGCCATTCCTAACCTCAAGCAATGCGTTGGAGCCTTTTGCTTTGTCACGATTATACCTATGTTTGAAAAAGACTGTACTAAAACTTAAATTTAAATGTAAATATAACCAAAAAATAAAAAATAACAAAAATAATAAATAATAAAAAATAAAAATTAAAATTAAATTTAAAATTAAATTTAAAATTTAAATTGAACTGTAAAACTCTGGGGTTACTGACTATAGTTCTAAATTTAGACTTGCCACTACCATCTGTAAAACAATGGAAGCAAGCTTGGTTCTGAGAAAGATTCTGAGATGTCTGGCGCCGGGGCAGATATAGGAAGGCAGCCTGTCTGCCGCTCCTTCATCAGGAGGCGTACATTAGGTAGTAAAAAGTTAACTGTAGTTTGATATTGAAATTTTACCTTTTAAATTAAAAATAATTAAAAGTTGAGCTAACAATTGTAACTTTTGTGAGGGCTGATACATTAACTTACTGTAATTTTAGTTCTGCTTATAAACAATTAATGTTCAAAAAATGAATACATTATGCCTTATACCAGTGAGAAAACAGTGAGTGAAATATATAGCATATCTTACTAGGAGCCGATTAGTTGTAGTTAGCATGGTTAAGTGCCCTGAGTTTCAGGACTGGGGTGATGGTCTCCATGTAGTTGAGACCCGGAGGGTGCCTTGCTTCAAGTTGTATCTGCCAGATAAGTTCTTTTTTCTCTAATCTTGAATTGAAGTCCCCATTGAAAGGGATCTTCTCCAGCTGTTTGAGTATCAGGAACTTAAATCTTTCATGTCCTGTTTTTTTTGTTGCGTGTGTTGCTAGTTTATTAGTCGGTATCTTGTGCCTGATGTCATATAGGTGTTTGGCAATCCTGGTTTTGAGGGCATTGATGGTCTTGCCCACGTAGAAGGCTTGACATTTGCAGCAGTTTGCTCTGTAGACCACACCTTCTGTGTTGCAGCCTCCGAATGCTCTTGTGGTTATTGTTTTTTTGTTGTTGGAGCAGCAGAAGCGGTCCGTGCCTGCCATGTATTTACAGTAGAAGCAGGGGGATAAGTCACTACACGGATAGGTGCCGTATCTGTCGAGTTGTCTTGGTGGGGGTCTCTCGAGGTGGTCTTTTAGGTTGGGTCCTCTTTTCATCGTGAACCCTGGTGCTTCAGGGAAGATGTGTCCAAAAGATCTGTTTGAAGTGATGATGGTCCAGTTTTCATGGATGATCTTTTGTATGTCCTTATAGTCCATGGAGAAATGTAAAATAAAGTTGAGCCTATATTTGTTTTCATACCTGTTTTTAGTCCCTAGGCTCTGTTGAAGTATGAATGTTTTTTCCTTTCTGTTGTTCGTGATGGGGTCCAGAATCTGGTGTAGAGTCCTGTCCATGTAGCCTCTGCCCAGGAAATCATTTTCCAGGTCTTTAATGTTGTGGAGAAAGTCGTTAAGGTCTTTGGTGATTCTGGAGATTCTGAGTCCCTGTGATTTTATCAAGTTTCTTTTGAGCTTGTACGGGTGCATGCTGCTGCTGTGGAGTAATAAGTTTACTCTTGTAGGTTTCCTGTACAAGTTGTGGTTGAAGTCGTTGCTGCTGGTGTTCTTGGAAAGGAGCAGGTCCAGGAATTCGACTTGTATTGGGCTGGTTTTGGTGGTGAACCTGAGGAAGCTGGTGCTGCTGTTGATGTAGTCTAGGAAGTCCTGTAGTTTCTGGGGAGTCCCATTCCAAACTAAAAAGATGTCATCAATGAAACGGAAGTAGCACCCCATGTCCTTGTAGAACTCCGAGTTGTATACGTGGTCTTCTTCCCATTTTCTTAAAGCCGTGTTAGCTAGGCTTGGGGCCATGGCTGCTCCCATTGCTATTCCTGTGGTTTGTCGGTAGGTTTGACCATTGAAGCAGAAGTAGTTGTTGTTGAGAATAAGTGAGAGGATTTTTCCAAATTTGTCTGTTTCTCCAATAACTGTTGCATTGTCTTTGTTGTAGGCCTCTACCATCGCCCTGATGCAGTAATCATGTGGAAGCACTGTGTAAAGGGCCTCCAAATCGATGGTGACTAAAATGGCTTCTTCTGTGAGGCGAATGTCCTTGATTCTGTTGAGAAGGTCCATAGAGTCCTGAATATATGAGGGATTCTTTTCTGCCAGTGGTTTGAGTGTGAAATCCATGTATATTGCTAGGGGTTCTGTAATTGCTCCTCCACTGGCAATCACTGGTCTGTATGGCGGGTCGTCAAGGTTTTTGTGGGGTTTCGGTATCCCGAAGAACTGAGGTAATTTTGGGTGTGTGACGATTAGGAAATCAAGTAGGTCGTCGCTGAGGAGCCCCTCTGCCCAAAGTTCCTTCAGTGTGTTCTTGACCTCGAGGTAGGCTGTTGTGATGTGGTCGGTGTCTCTCTTTTCATAAAATGTAGGGCTGTTCAGCATCATCGTGATCTTATGGTTGTAGGTACAGGTGTCCGTGACTAGGATGCCTCCTCCCTTGTCAGCTTTCATTACTCTCCTGCTACTGTCCTGGCTTAGTTGCTTTAGTGCTTCCATTTCCTCTTTGGAGACATTATAGATCTGCTTTTTGGAGGGTTTTTTTAGGAGTTTCTTTAGGTCCTTTTCGCATTTGTTCTGGAACAAAGCATTAAAGTAGAAACAGGATATTTTTTTAGTTACAGTGGATGTGGCATCATTATACACTTGTATTCCTCATGAAGTGGGTTTAGAATGGGTGGGTTATATGTTGATTCACAGTGGGGAGTATGATTAGGAAGAAATACATTTTTGTTGGAATGTATTGACAATATTCTCTCATACATCTTTTTTGTTTTTGACAAGTATTTTTTTACAAAGGGTTTGGCGATGGGTGCAAGGATGGCTCCCAGTTATGCCAATTTGGTAATGGCATACTGGGAGACCAACATCATGTCTAAGATTGTCAACAGGGAAAATATTGTAGCTTATTATCACTTTATTGTTGACCTCTTTTTTTATTCAGAGGGGAACAGAGTCTGAACTTTCAAAAGTTGTAGAAGATATGAACAATACTACCTCTTTTTTAAGATTTACTGGTGGTTGGAATACTTTGAAAGTTTGTTTTCTAGACATAGAAGTCTTGAAAGAAGAAGGGAAGGATGTTTTGGGCTCAGTTATCAGTTATACAAATGTAGCTAGTAATGGTTTGCTACATTACTCTAGTATACATCACACTTATGTCAAGTATAACATCATTAAAGGGCAGCTAGTTAGATTAAATAGGCTCACAAGTGATGAAAAAAAGTTAAGATTCTTTAGTGGAAGAGCGGCACTACAGGTAACAGAGGGTATCCCCCTGAAATAGTCAATGAGGTGTTGAACATTAATTGTAACAAGGAGGAAACAAGAGGTAACACATAAGGTGATCAAGATTGGGTTACTTCTATGTTGCTTATGTTCACCATAGATAGTAAAGAAATTAAGGACATTATATCCAATTATTGGAGAATATTTAACAGTGACTTAAGGGCAGCTGTAGGAGAAGCACACCTTTTTGTAAACAAAAGAGCTAAGAATTTCAAGAAAATGTTGGAAAGTGTACATAATAAGGGGGCTAGTAAAAGTGGAGGTACTTTTAAGTGTAAAAGTTGCAATTTTTGCAAATACATTTCAGAAAGGGCATATTTTGAAGTTTGCAAACAAAGTAGAGAACAGAAGGTTCCTGGCAACTTCAGTTGTAAAGCCACCTATGTGGTATACATAGCTAAATGTTCAGTCTGTTCTTTTTTCTATACTGGAAAGACCAACAGGCTATTAAAAAATAGAATATACAAACATTATTATGCCATCAGAAAGAATAACTTGGATAATGCCCTTTACAAGCAGGTCTATGTCAAATCTTCAAATGCTGGAAATGTTGAACATCATATGGTCGAGACCATATGTTTGACATTTCAAGTGTTCGAAGACTGACTTTTAATGGCGCTGTATGGTGCAGAATGGGAGAATGTCCCTTTTCTGCACTGAAGTGCTGTCTTGGAGTTGGTATATTTAAGTAGAGGGAGTGTGGGGGGTGCAGGGAAGCTTACCCCTGCTCATACTGTTAAGGTGTGTTTTTCTTTTTTTTTTTTTTTATATATATTCGAACTTCCAAATGTCAACCATATGGTATTCGACATTTTGGACATTTGACTATATAACATAGACTCTTACAAGCACACCCTTACATGTGCAGGTGACAAGAATGGAGTTAAATTTTGCTTTGGGGTTATTGATCATGTTCCCCAGGATTTTAATGGAGACAGAGATGGGGAACTTGATCATAGGGAATTTAAATGGCAGATTTTGTTGGATGTATGCAGGGCACCAGGTTTGAACAATGGAGTTAATTACAAAGCAGTCTTAAAAAGAAAGGCATATTACAACAAATGCAAATACAATGTACATTTTAAATGTTTTATGTTAAGATTTTATTTAAGTAATATGTTGTTATGTGGTTGCCCCCCCCCCCTTTTTTTTACTTGAATTGTTTATGTGAAATTTTTAAGTGAATGGTTTTAGGTAAATGTTTTTTGTAATTCATTACTTGGAATTGAGATGTGATTGGTTCAGATATCTAACCATTTTATAGAAGAGGGCTGTATTCATTGAGTTGTTTGTTCTGAAGAAGGCCAAGTTTTTGGCTGAAAGCACTTAACCTGTAGTATTAAAGGTTCATGCAAAGGAATCAGTGACTCCACTTTTTCCTGTGTTTTTGTTTGGATTTGTGTTGCTTACACAAGCTTGAGACATCTGGGGCAGTTTTCTTTTCCATTTTTTATTTTCCATATTTTTTCACTACCTTCTTTTTTTGTTTAACATTTCTTGCACATATTGTTTTTATTTATTTTATTTATTTATTTGCAGTTGGTTTACCAGGATAGTCCATTTGGCCAAATAACCTATTTTCAATGGAGTCCTGGGGAGAAAAGCTCCAGAACTAAGTATGTTACAAAAAGTGATTCATACTAGTTATACAAAACTATAACAAATTACAAATTATATAATAATCCAAAATATTTTGACACCAGAAAACAATTTCAAGTAAATACAGAAGAAATAACTATGAAAGAACATTAGATAAAATTAATAGATTAGATAGTAAAGAATATTGCATGAAAAAAATTTGAGTTTGTATCAAATTCTGAAATACTGAATGAAATTTCTGAGAAATAACAGAAATTTATGAAGGAAGCACTTAGGGGTTGAGGCCTAGTGCAGTTTTCCCTATAATATGAAATGATAATGTATATTAGTTATGGGTAAATAATCAGGAAGAATGCATGAGGAATAAAGGCAAAGAAGGAAGATGGCAATTGCAAGTAAATTAGCTATGTGGGGTGGGAGCAAGAGCATTCCCATTTGGATACTAGGTGGGAATGAAGAGATCTTTTAAAAATAAAGTGGTTGGGGTGGTGCGGATGGATGATGGTAGAGAGTTCCAATGGCGGGCAAGGACAAAAGATAGTAGATATTTCCCTGGGGGACGAGTGGGTTTATAGATTTCTAATAGATTTTGATTGTTGGACCTCAATATTCTATCAGGAAAGTGCATTTTAAAAGCTGATGAAAGGGAGGGACAGAGAGAGGAGTTGAAAATGAATTTGTGAGCAAGAGTTAGTTGAGTGTATGTGAGATAGTTAGGAAGCTCTAGCCATTTTAGTATATGGAGAGAGGAACAGTGATGTGAGGAGGACTTGTGGTTGGTAGCAAACTTGGCGATTTTGTTATAGCAAGAGGAAAGTTGGGTTTTTAGGGAGGACTGTAGATTAGTTAGGAGTGGGGCTCCATAGAGAAGGGAGGGGATAAGAAATGAAGTAGAGAGAGTGATTTTGGCAGCAGGTCTGAGGTATTTATTTTGTCGGTACAGCATACCAAGTTTTTGGTGGGGTTTTTTGATATTTAGCTGTAGGTGAGAGTTAAATTTGAGTTGGTTATCAATTTGGACCCCAAGTAGCTTGGTCTCTGACACTAGTTCCAGAGGTGAATTATTTTGACTAGTGATAGAGAATGTGTTTGTGTTGAAAGAGACAGCATTAGAGGGGGAGAATAGCATTAATTTGGTTTTGGAGGCATTGAGAGCAAGGTGATTTCTTTTCATCCACTGCTCAGTGGTTGTGAAAGCTTCTTGGGTCAATTTTAGGAGTGAGGGGATAGAAGAGGCAGAGCATATAATAGTGGAATCATCTGCGTATTGGATTATGTCTGAGAATGGGATAGAGTTGTGGAAATCATTTATAAATATATTAAAGAGAAGGGAACCCAGTATGGACCCTTGGGGTACCCCAGTAGGGGTATTTAGAAATGAGGAAGTGGCCTTTTTCCATATTACTGCTTGATATCTGTTAGATAAGTAGTTGGAGAACCAGTTCAATGAGGAGGGACATAGGTTAAGTCTTGAGAGTTTGGTTAGTAGCAGGTTATGAGAGATAGTGTCAAAGGCCTTAGAGAGGTCGAGTAGTAGGGTAGAAACAATTTGGCCAGAGTCACGTGCTTTGTTAACAGTTTGAAGGAAGGAGAGGAGGGCAGTCATAGTGCTGTGATTAGGTCTGAATCCATGTTGTGTGGGAGTTAGTAGGTGATTTTCTAAAAGGTAAGGAAGGAGTTGAAGATGAATACATTTTTCTAAGATTTTAGAGATGGGAGACAGGATAGCAATGGGGCGGAAATTAGTAGCATTGTTATTGTTGCCCCCTTTGTGCAAAGGGATGATATAGGCCTTTTTCCAGATTTTGGGGTTCTGTACTTTCTAGGATAGAGTGGTTGATTAAAATGCTAATAGGGTAGGCAATTGCATCAGCAGCTATGCTAAGAAAGTAAGAAGGGATGTTATCAGGAGCATTAGTACATGGCTTCAGTTTCAGAAGGAGCTTCTTTATAGTGGAAGTGGGTATAGGTTTAAATGAGAAAGAGGGAGGGTGTGCGGGGGGGGAGTTAGGGGCAGATGAAGATAATGAAGTAGTTAGAGTAGGAGAAAATGTGGAGGGAGAAGAGTTAGTAAATGGAGATGTGGGAGTAGTGCCGGTGCCGGGTGGAGTGCTGGGGAGAGAGGGTGGGGGAGTATTTGAGAGTGTAGTGGTGTTAGAGAAAGATGATGTTAATTTGGAAATGGATTCAATGAAAAAGGAATTAAATTGTGTAGCCAGATCTAGGTCAGGAGCGTTTTGGTCTGGGGTAGGGGTACTTTGTTTGCTAGGGTTGAGGAGAGTAGATATACCTTTCCAGAATTTCTGGGGGTTTGATTTATTGCTATTTTGGAGTGTGGAGAAGTAATTTTGCCGATCGGAAATTATGAGTTTTTTTACCCTGTTTCGGAGAATTTTATATTCATTTTGGACTAGGGGGGATCTGTTTTTCTGGTACTGTGCCCAGACTTTATCTCTGTGTCGCATGGATGCTAGTGTATTTTTGGATAGCCATGGGGCTATTTTAGTTTTAATTCTCTTAGTCCTTAAGGGTTCATGAGAATCAAGTATTTGTAGGAATATTGAGTTGAAGTGGGCAACTGCGTTATCTAGAGATAATGTTTTTAGGCAGTTCCAATTTATGGATTTTAGAGACTTTGAGAAGCTTGTAGGATCAAAGTTTTTTTGGTTATGGATAGTAATAAAATTATGGGTACGGTGCAGGAGTAATGGGAGTCGATGTGTGAAGATGGCTATGTGGTCACCAAGGGGATCAGGTAGAGTACCACTGTCAGAGAAATAGTGAGGGTGAGAGACTAGAATCCAGTCTAGAATACTGCCATTAGAGGGGGTTTTAGAGGGGTATGTTGTGGAGTTGATAAGCTGTGAAAAGTTGTAAAGGTTGATATTAAGAGGGTTTTTAGGGCACTGAATGGAGGCCCAGTTAATATTCATATCACCAAGGATTATTGTTTCATTGCTAATGTTGTTAGAGAGCCAGGAGAGGATATATTCAAGTGTAGAAATATTCTCTTCTGGGGGGATATAGAGTGAGGCTATACAAATGTGTTTATGTGAGTTAATTTGGAGAGATGTGAGGAGTAGTTCAGCATTTTTGAAGTGTGGAATGGGTTTGTTATAGGGGGTAACTGACAATGAGGATGAATATAGGAGAGCTACTCCACCACCTTTTTTATGGGGCCTGTCTTTTCTAATGATTGAATAGTTTATGGAATTATTTCAGAGTCTTTTATATGGGGTTTTAACCAAGTTTCTGAGATTGTTAGGATATCCGGTTTATTGTGAATGAGCCAGGTATGAAGGTTTGGAACTTTGTTTACTATACTTTGGGAGTTAAAGGAAGTAAATAAAATGGACTTGTCTGTAGAGGAAACTGTGGAGGGGCCAGGGTTGGGATGGATATCACCGGATAGTAGAGTGGAAATTAGATATAAGAGTGGCTTAGAGAGGTAGATGGACAGTTTGTTAGGTAGATTGGATTCTATTGTGGATTTAAGGAATCTGCTAGTAACTATGGGGGGAAAATGTTTTTGAAGGGTAATGTATTTGTATGGGAAAAGTAGGAGGTTATTTATAGGATATAGATGTGGAGAAATAGGAGTGTGTGTGAGTATGGTAGAGTAGAGTCAAGGTGGTTGGTGACATGGAGAGATTGTGCATGGTGGAAGTTGAAGGGTTGGGTGAGGTAGTAAAGATAGGATAAATTCAGGAGAAGTAGAAATAATAAGGAAATGAATGAGGATTTTGTAGGCATGATAGAATGTGGAATATGTAGAGTTGATATGCTGTTGATAAGATATTGATGAATATAAGAGAGTTATGTTTGTATAGGAGCAGGTAAGTTTAGGAGTATAAGAGTAGAAGTGGGAAATAGAGTTGTGATTGGAGTGGGTGTGGTTTGGGATTGGGGTGGTGTGTAGTGCAAATAGAGAGGAATCCTACTGGCTAGGTGGGATAGCTGTGGTGGGTAAGTAAAGATTTTATGGGCAGAAAGAGGGAGGGGTAGATGTAGGGATTATGTGGTTGGTTGGATAAGAATTTCTGTGGGTGTGCCTATGGGGGAAATAAAGGTAGATGCACTGGGGGTGGGTGGGAATTGGGGGTAGGGTAGGGGAGCGGAGTGAGCCCGCAGGGCGAACAGAGCAGGAAGAACCAAAGAGGTCTGGAGAGGTTCGAGAGTCTATCAGTGAAGCATTGTTTGCAGAGGGGTAAGTTAGAATGGAAGTAAGACCTGGGTGTGTTGGGTGAGAGTGAACTATGAGAAACTAGAGAGAGTGAGTAGGAAAAGAGATGTTACAGCTAGAGTGGACTAAAAGAGTTTAGGAGATACAGTGAGAAGGAGGAAGGTTAGAGCTTTGAGAGAATACCTGAAGTACATGCAGTGAAGTCTATTTGGGGGAGGGTGTCACCGAGTGGATAGGTACAGAAATACGCCTTACTCCACTAGGATATCCTCGGGGCCAAGTTGAACTAAAGAAGAGGGCAGCTAGTGTAGGTCGGGGGGGACATAGAAACTAGTATAAGGGGTTTTAAGGCTGCTGGCTATCCTGGCAGAGGAGTGTACTAAAAACAGCTATCAAGGCTGAAACAGTAAGGTAGTAAGGGTTCAGCAACAGTTACACATACTTCCTTAGCTTCTTCTTGGTTCAAAGTCCAGAAAAAAGGGGATGAGGCAGCATTTTTTGAGAGAAAAATCACCAAGGACTCTAAAGAGAATCATAAGGCCTTCTTTAGCTATGTTAGAAACCTAGGAGGAAACTCCCAGATATGCTCAGAATTAGTTCAAAATGATGTGAAAATTACTGAACCTACACACATTGCCAACATACTGGCTGACAGGTTCAGTGCAAACTTCTCCCCACCCTCCCCCCCAAAAGGAGAGATATCTATTCCAGAGGATTGTAGCCCCCCAAACATCTCCAACGCCCAGGTGAGAACTGCCTCACTAAGGCAAAACACAGCATCCATGGGACCGGATGGTGTCCCCGGCTGTGTGCTTCATGAACTCAACGAGGAATTAAACCCACAGTTAGGACAGCTGTTTAATCTTAGCCTCACCTCAGGATCACGTGACTCCAAGGAGTGGCGACGGGCCACTGTGGTCCCACTTCATAAGGGCGGTGCCTCCACAGACCCTGGAAATTACCGCCCATTAGCTTGACAAGCCTTATCTGCAAAGCCATGGAGAGGATCATAATGGAACTCATAAATAAAGACATAGGGAACTTGCAGACTTTGGATCCAACCCAGTTTGGCTTTGTCAAAGGCAGATCCTGCCTCTTAAACTTGGTTGACTTTTTCGAGACAGTCACCAAGGCCATTGATGAGGGAAAGGCAGTCCATACAGCCTACCTCGACCTGGCAAAGGCCTTCGACACAATACCCCACTCAGGTATCATCGAAAAACTCATCAGCTTGAATGTAAACCCATACATCACAAGATGGGTTGCAAACTGGCTAAGTGACAGAACCCACAGGGTCAGAGTTGCTGGAGCCATGTCAGACTCAAAGCCTGTCACAAGTGGTGTCCCACAGGGCTCAGTCCTGGGTCCACTCTTGTTCGCATCTACTTTTCTGAAGTACAAGCAAACACAGGAGGGTTATGGCTGAC
>NW_025052639.1:0-10290 GCF_019279795.1 Protopterus annectens | reverse complement strand
CAGGATGCAGCAAAAGATTTAAAATGAGAAGAAGCTAAACGATGAGGAAAGAGTCCAAATGGGCATTTCCAGACTTGGAAAAAACATATGACAAGCTCCCAAGAAATCTGATTTGGGTAGTACTGCATTTACTAAGAACCAGTAAGTCAACAAAAACGCACTTTCCTGATCCAAGATACCAAAAGAAACCACCACAGTGTCCCAATAAAAACAGGTTTATTGATGCAATGGAATAAGCACTTTCATCTGTCTATAACCAAAGACTTCCTCAGATTCAAGTAAAAATTCAAATAGCACAGCTTATATCCATATAATTAGTCATCTGACCACTTAATTAAATTAAATATTTGCCTCCCTCATGAGTTAACTCTTTCATTTTATAACCAAATTTCACAATAAAAAATCAGGCAGTAAACTGTTATTAATTATAAAACAAAACATTAACATTTTACAGTGCAAATATGTGAATGCATATATAAAAAAATATATACAAAAATATGTGTGTGTGTGTGTGTGTGTGTGTGTGTGTGTGTGTGTGTGTGTGTGTGTGTGTGTGTGTGTATATATATATATATATATATATATATATATATATATATATATATATAAAATGCCCAAACATAATAGGACTTTAATTTCCAAATACAAGAAATACTTCCATGTTCATTTAACCCAGGGGTGTTAAAGGCAGCCAACTTAATTTGCCATTTTAATTCCTGAGCCTCTAAAATATCTTTCCATGGACCCCCCCCCCCGGGTTTTTCCCCCACTAATTGTAACCCTGCATATAGAAACTTATGACCAGGATAGTCTTTAACATGCTTTGCTAGGGAATTACTTTCTTTTAAATGTCTAATATCAAGCTGATGTTCATATATAGCTGACTATATAGCTGACTGTGACATATATTTATATGAAATATACAGGAGGTTTATCATGTTATTGAACTATATATGCATCAGTTTTTGGCCGTATGGCCTTATAATGTCACATCCCACCTCTCCACTTTTTATCAGACCCATTTCTCTCCATTTCCTGATTCTACTCCCTCCTTGTCCTACTTTTCCCCCCTCTCTACCTTCCACTCCCTTTCCACCTCTGCCCTTTCCTTTACCTTCCATCCCTTTCCTCCCCCCTCCCCATTCCTTCCCCCCTTTTTCCCTCCTCTCCCCTTTCCCTCCACCCCCTCCTTCCCCTCCCTTCTCCCCTCCCCTCCCCTTCCCCTTCCCTTCCTTCCATTCCATTTTTCCTTATCCTTATCACCCCCCTATTTCCTTTTCCCCTCCTCTCCCTTTTCTTTCCCATTCCATTCTTTCCCTTTTTCCCTTTTTGCCTATCATGGTCACATAATATGCTTTCATTTTTAGTAGTTTTACATACTGACAGATTATTCTTGTACTGATAGTTATATTCACATGAAATGCAGTATGAGTTTTCTTAGAATTTACGACATAGTAAATGAAATATGTCATGTTTTAGTAATAATTTTTATAGAATAAAATTTTTTAAAATAGGAATATTATGAAAAAATATATATTTAGCATGAACTTAATTGATTGTGCCTATGCATAGATATTTTGAATAGAATGGAATTTCAGTTTTTTGTTCCTTTGTTGTTTTAGTGGAAAGGATGTTGAGAATTATATACTAATGTCCTATTAACGATGGTATTTGCACTTAATGAAATTTAGTGGGTTTTAAATTGGTGTAGACTGTTTTTACCCGCTTAAATATTTGTTAATTAGGGCGTATGCCACAACTATATAATGGGAACATTTATTTCAATGCACTACAACCTGATGAAGCGCACTAGTTGGGTGCGTGAAAGCGCTTGTTCTGTCTATACAATAAAATCAGTTGCTGTTAATCCATCGTGGTGGTTCCAGTGATTTGTTGGATAATTCTGCTGTTCGTTTGCTGGTATCTTGGATGGTCGTGCTGGGTTTCGTGCTAATAGTCTCAATCTTTTTGTTTTTGTTCCTGGCTAGCCAACACGCGATGGAAACTCTGAACATAGAACTGGATTATGTCCCTAAAAATGCTGGTGAAGGTACCAATTGGAACGAGTTGTTCCACCAACGTGAGAACTCTCTACTGAATTATGATAACCAAGGTAATGCTCCGTCAGTGGTGAATACCAACAGTGAAAATATGCAGGAGTTTTATGGAGAGTTGAGGAGCCTGGAGAATGATCTCTACAAACTCCATAGGCTTATTTGGCAGAGGAAGCACCTGGAGGCGTGCTTGCACTTCAAGGTTATCCCGCGAGGCATCTTGGCGTCCTCTGCATGCCGAGCTATGGGGAGGCCCACCCAGAGCTCCTACGGAGATGGCAGCAATTAAATCTGGATCTCGGCAACAATTATATGAGGTTGCTTATTGATTATTTCCAGCCAATAGAGAGTGAACTCATCAGTAAAGTTGAAGGTGAGCATAAAAATATGACTGTGAAGTACAAGAGTGACCTTTAATGCAGTCTAAATTAAATAATATGCTAACACAAGTAACGTTCTATAGTAATAAATTAGAGCAAGTGAAACTCAGAAAACTTAGACGAGATTGTAATGATTTTCAATCCGGCAATATTTTTTTATGGCCGAGATTTAATGAAGCAGTAGCTCCAGGAGAGACTAATGAAATGAATAAGGCGGTAACTAATGGCTCCACCAGTACTACCAATAGAAATGAGTTAGAAAATGATGTTTCCAACAGTGGTGTATTTGTCTCGTCACAATCTGAAGTGGATATTGCCTTGTCTACTTCCTCGTTACCCTGTAACCAGCAGGGTCTAAAAATTACAACAGGAGGAGCTAGACCGAAAGAAGGTATGCATCTGCTGAATACTGCTCCCAAAGCGGCATCTACTTTAAACTCCCCGCTTCCATACAAGCATCGAGCACAGATGCGGTCCACCAGCAGGGGAAGGGGCAAACGCAAGATGTCAGGCGACAACTGGGAGAACAGGAAGAAGAAATACTAAACACTTTATTTTTCAATATATCATCTCGAACTTTAACTGAAACAGAATGCTTGGTGTTGAACAGGGGACTTTCATTCATTCCCTCTCGAGGTAGTGAACTTTCGGATACATTAATTATGCTTCGCAAATATGCTAGGAAATTGGCTCTAAAACTTCTTTACAAAGATTCTGACTATAATGAACATATGTTCAAAGCCACAACCCTTAAAAGGAAAAGTACTTTTGTACCACCCCTACCAGGCTCTATTGAGTGCTTCTTACGAGCTTGTGAATATGACTTTTATGCCTATTATAAGGCGAAAAAACATAAAAGACTATTTGTCAACATGAATGAAAGGCAGAGGCACAGCCTGGACTCTTTATGCAATGATGATAGTCTAACATTTAGACTTGCAGATAAAGGGGGGGGGGGTAGTAATAATGGACTCTATTTTCTATAACAACTTGATGAATGAGATGTTGAATGATGACGCTGCATACACATCAATAAGTAGATCTGAGGTTACATTGATTATTAGGAATGTTCATGATACGATCTACGACCTCCTAATGTCTAGATGCATTGATAAGCAGTTATATGAGTTTCTTGATATTGGGGCCCCGTTGATTCCTATTATCAAAGGGCTGCCCAAAATGCACAAAGGGATACATCCCCCACCAGTGCGGCCAATAGTATCTGGCCAATCTTGGGTAACAGAGAATGCATCACAATATGTACAGCTTAAACTGTCTCCATTGTTAGAAATGGTACCTACCATTTTAAAAAATTCGTTTAAACTGCTAGAAGATCTTGAAAATGCCCTTTTGCTTGAAAAAATAAATTCAGACACTCTAATGGTTACTCTGGATATAAAGAGTTTATTTACGAGTATACCCAATGAGTTTGGCATTGAGGCTGTTAGGAATTGCTTAAATGAATATAATAATGTTAGCCATAATGAACAGTTTATTATTTGTACTCTATTAGATCTGATACTTAATAACAACATTTTCATGTACCAAGATAAGATTTATAGACAAACATGGGGGGTAGCCATGGGCACCCCCTGTGCTAATGTCTACGCGAACATAGCAGTCTATCAATGGGAGAGGGCTCATATACTCAATAATAAGAATTTTGTTGCCAATGCTATTTATTATAGGAGATTTGTAGATGATATTCTCCTATTTTGGAATGATAATGCTGAATCCTTGCATGATTTTGTTAAGTACATGGAGTCAACTACCTCCTTCCTCAGATTTACGTATGAATATTCATCTATCAGCGTTAATTATCTTGATGTAACCATAACCAAGAATGTTTTGAATAAATTCACAACCTCCCTATACAGAAAATCGTGTTGGAAAAATGGCATACTCCATTATGAGAGTATGCATCCGAGACACATTTTCCCTAACATTGTACAAAATCAGATGGCTAGAATAACCAAATTGTGTAACAATATTGGAGATAGTGATCGTCTTCTGGATTTCCAAGCAAAGTGTTTCATGAATAGGGGTTATCCTATTCAATTAATTACGAGCACTAAGGACAGAATTAATCCGGTCTGTAGTACCTATTTTAAGAAAGGTCCATATAGACATTCTAATAGACCTAATAAAGACATGGTGCAATATGACATCAAATTTACTAATGATGTCAAATATATAAAAGAAATTTTATACAAAAATTGGAAATTGCTTAGCATGAATAAGGAATTGAAGAATATAGTAGGTGAACACCCTAGCTTTAGGTATAGTAATTGTCTAAACTTGAAAAGACTACTATGCAAAGAAAAAGTGCTCCATATACCATTAGACATAAGGACAAAATTTAGACAAGGAACTTTCCCATGTAAAAAATGTTGTATCTGCAAGTACATTACTGATGAGCAGACATATGAGAATATGGAACTTGGTATTAGATTTACACCGAGCTTTTATGCCACATGTGACACCACAAACGTAATTTATCTGGCTACGTGTGAGGGTTGTGAAGCCTATTATGTGGGTATGACAACACGTAGGCTCAGAGATCGAGCCTACAACCATATATATGATATACGAAAAATAAATATAAACAACGTTCTGGCTAGGCATTGTCAATCTTTCCCATCCCACATGTTTAAATTTAGAGTTCTACAGATACTATACCCTAACAGGCGAGAGGGTAACACATTAGGAACCCTAGAGCTATATGAGCTGAAATGGATCTTAACACTCAGGGCACATATTGAGCCAGGATTAAATACAGCTCTTAGTATCAGACCAGCGCTGTTATGAATGAATATTAGCGCCACATAATTTATGTGGCTGACATGAAGTATAAAATTATACCAAAGATAATAAGTGACTTATGTTTATATATGTCTTTGAGAAGCTTATACTTTATATTTTAAACTTTATTTTATTGCATGTGCATGGGCAGCCACAATTGATTTCATAAATATTTATGATGTTTTTAATACACCAATATAGCTGACTGTGACATATATTTATATGAAATATACAGGAGGTTTATCATGTTATTGAACTATATATGCATCAGTTTTTGGCCGTATGGCCTTATAATGTCACATCCCACCTTTCCACTTTTTTATCAGACCCATTTCTCTCCATTTCCTGATTCTACTCCTTCCTTGTCCTACTTTTCCCCCCCTCTCTACCTTCCACTCCCTTTCCACCTCTGCCCTTTCCTTTACCTTCCATCCCTTTCCTCCCCCCCCTCCCCATTCCTCCCCTCCCCTTTTCCCTCCTCTCCCTTTCCCTCCACCCCTCCTTCCCCCTCCCTTCTCCCCCTCCCCCTCCCCTTCCCTTCCCTTCCTTCCATTCCATTTTCCTTATCCTTATCACCCCCTATTTCCTTTCCCTCCCTCCTCTCCCCTTTTTCTTTCCCATTCCATTCTTTCCCTTTTTCCCTTTTTGCCTATCATGGTCACATACTATGCTTTCATTTTTAGTAGTTTTACATACTGACATTATTCTTGTACTGATAGTTATCTTCACATGAAATGCAGTATGAGTTTTCTTAGAATTTACGACATAGTAAATGAAATATGTCATGTTTTAGTAATAATTTTTATAGAATACAATTTTTTAAAATAGGAATATTATGAAAAAATATATATTTAGCATGAACTTAATTGATTGTGCCTATGCATAGATATTTTGAATAGAATGGGATTTCAGTTTTTTGTTCCTTTGTTGTTTTAGTGGAAAGGATGTTGAGAATTATATACTAATGTCCTATTAACGATGGTATTTGCACTTAATGAAATTTAGTGGGTTTTAAATTGGTGTAGACTGTTTTTACCCGCTTAAATATTTGTTAATTAGGGCGTATGCCACAACTATATAATGGGAACATTTATTTCAATGCACTACAACCTGATGAAGCGCACTAGTTGGGTGCGTGAAAGCGCTTGTTCTGTCTATACAATAAAATCAGTTGCTGTTAATCCATCGTGGTGGTTCCAGTGATTTGTTGGACAAATACAAGAAATACTTCCATGTTCATTTAACCCAGGGGTGTTAAAGGCAGCCAACTTAATTTGCCATTTTAATTCCTGAGCCTCTAAAATATCTTTCCATGGACCCCCCCCCCCGGGTTTTTCCCCCACTAATTGTAACCCTGCATATAGAAACTTATGACCAGGATAGTCTTTAACATGCTTTGCTAGGGAATTACTTTCTTTTAAATGTCTAATATCAAGCTGATGTTCATATACACACTCCTTAAAGCGCCTTTGGGTTTTTCCCACATAGAATCCCAAACAACATGTACACATGGCCACATATTGTAATCCCTTGGTGTTATAGTTAAAACGGGATTTTGGCTTCAAATCTATTTTATTAATACACGGACATCTCCAGGAATGCATGGATCATGCTATCCCAAACAAAACCAAGACCCAATTATCCAAAGGCAGGCGTCCAGTCTGGTGGACCCCTGCCATAAATAAACTGTACAACAGAAGGAGGAAGCTACTACATGATAGAGCAAAATCCCTAATAGGGAAGGCATCTCTGATCAGTACTAGCAAAAAATTACGATCCCTCATAAAATCCTCCAAGGCCAGCTTCGAGAGAAAAATTGCACAGGACACCAAAAACAATCATAAGGCTTTTTTTCAGTTATGTTAGGAACCTGGGATGCAACTCCCAGACTTGTTCTGAGTTGATTCTAAATGACAAAAAATACACTGAACCCACAGACATCACCAATATCCTGGCAGACAGGTTCAGTGCAAACTCCCCCCCAAAAGAGCAAGTATCTATCCCGGCAGAGGGCTGCCTCCCAAACATCTCTGATGCTCAGGTGAAGGCTGCCCTCTCCAAAGCAAAAAACACTGCTTCCATGGGACCAGATGGCGTCCCAGGTTGTGTCCTACATGAACTCCAAGAGGAACTAATCCCTCAAATAAAACAGCTATACAATCTCAGCCTCACTACAGGATATGTGCCCACAGAATGGCGTACAGTGACAGTGGTCCCACTCCACAAAGGTGGAGCCTCTACGGACCCTGGAAACTATCGCCCCATAAGCCTGACTAGCTTAGTCTGCAAGGCTATGGAGAGGATCTTCATGGAGCTCATAAACAAAGACATTGGGGCCCTACAGACACTAGATCCTACCCAGTTCGGCTTTGTCAAGGGCAGAGCCTGCCTTTTGAACCTGGTTGACTTCTTCGAAACAATCACCAAAGCCACAGATGAAGGGAAGGTAGTCCACACAGCCTATCTGGACCTTGCAAAGGCATTTGACACAATACCCCACTCGGGCATCATAGATAAGCTATCCAGCTTAAATATAAACCCCTGTGTCACAAGATGGGTCGCAAACTGGCTCAAAGACAGAACCTACAGAGTGAGAGTTGCTGGAGCCATGTCAGACTCGAAACCGGTCACAAGTGGCGTCCCACAGGGTTCTGTCCTGGGACCACTCTTGTTCGGTATATACTTTTCTGAGGTACAGGCAAACGTGGAAGGACTATGGCTCAACAAGTTTGCAGACGACTGCAAACTGGGTGCCATAATCGACTCTCCAGCTGACACAAACATCCTTCAAAAAGGTCTCACAGAGACAGATAACTGGTGCCAGCGCCATGGTTTAAAGCTAAATGCCAAAAAATGTATAGTCATACCCTTTGGCAAAAACAATGTGCCCACAAATTACCACATAGGCGGAAACCCATTAAGTACAGAGAAAGATATTAGGGACCTGGGGACCCAAGTTGATAGCAATCTCTCCTTTGAAAACCACATTGCCAAAGTGGTTAGAAAGACCTTCTACATAGCCCACCTCATCACGAAGGGTTTCACATCTAGATCAAGAGAGGTAATCGTGCCCCTTTATTCATCCCTCATCAGGTCCATCATAGAATACAATGCCCCTTTTGGGATGTACCTTACCCGACACCTGCAGCAATTAGAGAGACCCCAAAAGTATCACACCAAGAGGATCAAGGGTCTCAAACAGATGCCATATGCTGCTCGGTTAAAAAAACTCCAGCTCTACTCAGTTGCATACTGCCTACTTCGAGGCGATCTATGCCTGACATACAAAGCTATGTCAAATCCAGAATTAATGGACATGCTCCATCTCAGTAAATCTAAATCCGTTAGAGCCACACGCTCGAGGGACTTGAACCTCAGCACAGAAATAAATAGAACTTGCTGGAGGGACAGGTTCATAACCAAGAGGCTCCCTTCACTCTGGAATAGAATTCCAGTTCATGTGAGGCAGAGCACCTCACTGAATCTCTTCAAGAAGAATCTCGATAGGTGGATGGGGGATCGTAGGTTTGTCCCAGGGATTACTCCCGTGTCACTATTAGACAGAGGCACAGTAAACTAAACCTTAAAAAGGGCACAGTATACTCAAATCAAGGGGTGGCGTAAGCCATACAGAATCGGGCTAGGCTTATAATTGCCCCAGGGCAGATAGCCTAGTATGAACCTATGAACCTATGAACTATCACCTTCCCTAATATGTGTACATTGTGGGCATGAGCCACATTTAAATGTGCTGTGTTTTTTTCTTCCCATGACACTAATAGGGTTCCATTCAAGGAGGTCTTTTATAGTTCTCCCCCTCCTATATACCACCTTAGGGGTTGTCCCCACCTGTTCAAGAATCCCATCAAAACATGAGAAAATACCCCAACTTTTTCTTAAAATATCACCTATCCCTTTGCGCTCATTGCAAAAAGTGGTGACAAAAACACAAGTAACCTTGTCTTTTATTGACCCTAACTTCCTCATTCCTCTGCACTGTGTTCCTTCCAATCTCAATATCTCTCAAAATGAGCTTAATAACCCCCATATCCCTCTTCCCCTTAACCTCAAAGATAACCTTCTGGATCATAGAAATGGGGTACCCCCCGCCTAATAAACATGTCTTTTAACTTTTGACACACACAATTAAAATAATATTCTTCAGAAATCATGAGTGCTAAACATATATATTGTCCTTTTATAATGCCCCTCTTGTTGTGTAATGGGTGTCAACTGTTGAAGTGCAACATGCTATTTGAATATGTGGGCTTCCTATAAAAGTTGCTCACATATCTCTTATTAACCTGGTCTTTACTTATTTCAACATTCAGGTAGCTAATTTTTTCAGCATTAACAGTATGTGTGAATTTGAGAAAGGTAGTACTCTTATTACAGTACTCAATACATTTTTCAATTTCAATTTGGGGCCCCTGCCATGCAATAAACACATCATCTAAAAATCTGCAATAAGTAGCCCAATGCTGCCCAAATTCAGACCCACAAAGAAATCTCCTCTCCAATTCAATTATAACAATATTGGAAAAAATGGGGGCACACGCCAACCCCATTGCCACCCCACAAATCTGGTGGTAATATTGACCTTCAAAAAATACATAGTTACACTTCAAAACAGTTTCATTAATGTACATAAAACATATACTTTGGTGTTTGAAAATTCAATTGAATTGTATAGATAATCCTGGAACCATTCCATTCCAAGTTCATGGGGAATAACATTAAACAAGTTGATTACATCAATGGTTAAAAATATGTTCTCCCCATAGGTTAAATTTTGAACCTTACTCAGGAAGTCCCAGGAATCCTTACACAAATGTCTCTGCCTCTACACTTTTCTTTAATTTTGAATCAATGTACTTTCCCAATGGATGCACTTTAGCCTTAGAGGCATTAACTATGGGACTGAAGGGGGGGGGGGTCAATCAAATCATTGTGAATTTGTGGTAATCTGAAAATCCCTGGGACAATATTGAATTCACAACACAAACATTTGTATACATTGTGGCTAATAGCCCCTTGGCCTTTTAATAGCCCCA
>NW_025052638.1:0-11842 GCF_019279795.1 Protopterus annectens | reverse complement strand
TCACTGACACTATTTCACATGTTACATGTCATCAATTAAACCCCGAATTCCATCTCTTTTTTCTTTAAATGTTTTGAAACTTTTACTATATATATTGTAGAATTAATACCTGGGCTTTTTACTACTGTATCTTAAGCATTACTTCCACATTCTACTGTTTTATTGCCACTTATGTGCTATTGAACTCATGTCTATCTTTGTATATCAGAAGATATTCAACCAATAAGGTTAGTGACTACCTATGGGAACAATACCAATTGTTTCAGGGATGTCATTAACCAACATTGGGGTATTCTTTTATCACATGAACTTTTAGGTAGGGTGTTGCCGGCCAAATGCTCAGTTCATCTTGATAAGACTGGGGCCGAATTTGAATGCTCACTTACACACATTACAAAAGACATGTTGATAATATACCACAACAAAATTTAACCTCCTATGGGGGATAGATTAAGGGGTGTTATCCTTGTGGACATTGTGCTGCATGTCAGCATTTACAAATAGACCAAAGAATTTTCTAGTAAAAAAATACATCACGCATTTTGAAATAAGGGTCTTTATAGCGTTACAGCGGCACAGATTAGATTGGTATATTTGGTTACGTGTAGTTGCTCTGCATTTTACGTTGGACAAACGTCCAGACCTGTCAAATTTAGAATAGGTGAACATTTAAGTGCAATCAAAAATAAACGTGTCACCAATGCTCTATTCAAACATACCATTGAGCATCCTTCAGCCATCTTTCGGTTTGTGGTTATAGACAAAATTACCCTTCATAGGGGTTTTAAAGCCGGGTGGCATCAAAAACTTGATCAAATGGAACAAAGATGGATTATTCAATTGGGGGGCTTATTTAAACCTGGTTTAAATTTGTTGGAATAGAATTAGGCATGGCTTGCATATATGAGCAACTATTTATATATTGAAAGAATTGGTATTCACTTTATAAATATGACATTCTCCTTGGAGATGGCTTGTAGGCATAGCATGAATACAATGGTAAGGTGGTATACACACATGGCTTGTATGTTTTTTGGATATACAGATATGTGTATATATACGGAAATATATATATATATATATATATATATATATGTGTGTATTGGTATGTATATGTATGTAGGTGTATATGTGGAAGTATGTGTATGACTATGTATATGTAGATTTTTAAAGAGATGACCTATTTAGGTCCTTTTCTACATACAGTAATAGTTTTGAGTAGTTGATCTGATTACCCCACAAGCCCCTTTACTATTTGTTGATGCAAGATAGTTAGGTACTATCATATTTTTGTCAAAATAACACTTTAATACTTTATTAATATATGAATGTTATTTTATTATCTACTATTATTTTGATTTGGTATTTTATTATTTATTTTTATTTATTTTTATTTTTATTTAGGATGCTATAGCACATGGTTCATTTGTTTATAATTTTTCTCAAATGATGTGATTGATGTGCCATGTTCCTATGTATGGTGTTCATTATAAAATAGGAATTTGTATCACTTTAAATGTTGACTATATAAGTATGGTCCACCAAAGTCCTTTTTCCCAATTATTTTTTGAACTGCATTGACAAAGGCCAGGGCATGGCCGAAACCGGTATGCTGTTTAAGTTTTTAGATTCCTTTATTGAAGGAATCTAGATGTTAATAAAGTTGGTTTCGATGGAACCTTATGTGCTGGCTTATGTTTTTTGAAAGTTTACTTTATCTTTGTATATCTGGCCACTTTTTGGTCGGTGCTCTACCCTGGCAAAACAATTGAAATAAATAAATAAATAAATATCAGGGATCCTCAAAACAAGACAGACCCTTCAGTCACACAATGAAGCTTAGACCCATCGTCACTACACCCCTCCCATTCCTTTGCTTTTCTGTTTCCTTATGCTTTTTGTAGAACATCCCAAGTGTTTTTTATCACAAGACCAGGTGCGATAGTGCCAAACAATCATTCCACAGTATTTTTTGTCATGGCAAGTCCAGGACTCTTCCCTTCTACACACAAAAAAAAACAGATCTTAGTAACCCAGTATTCATCATGTGTTATTTATTATTATTTATTTTTTATTTGACATTTGTTAACTGGGTTGGTCCAACTAGGCTAGAGGTCCATTTTCAGTGGAGACCCGATGAGAAATGCTCCAGAAATACATAAATAAGAATGTATAAAAATTACAAATACCTAAAAATTATACATACAATTCACAAACAAAGGGAGACAAGTTTCATTTAGGGAATACAATAAGAACAATGTCTAAAATTCAACATGGAAAGAAAAAAAAATTCAGTTACTATAGCAGCAATGAAAGACACTATAAATATTAAGCTTATATAAGCAACAGTGTCACTAGGAAAGATTAATATTACAGTAGTAGGTAAATATATAATTTTAAGGTAAAAGAGTCATCTAAAGATGATAAAATGCAGAACATGAAAAGAAGATGCCAGAATCATACATCAGGTATTAGAAAGGGGAGAGGTAAGGAGGGAGACTGAGAGGGATGGAAGGTAAATAAATAAGTTAGAAGATCTGAAGAAACATGAATATAAAAAAGTGGTGAGACAAAGACTACAAAGATGTTAAGTGCGAGTCTGGCATGAGCAGGGCCAAGTATATAGGAAGTGATGCTTTAATTCTTTGTTTTGTTAAATATTAAAACAGGACAACCTGTTCCAAGCAAAGGATAAGGTACCTCATGTTATTTATTTATTTATTTACTTATTTATAGGTTCATAGGTTCATAGGTTCATACTAGGCTATCTGCCCGAGGGCATTTACAAGCCTAGCCCATCGATTTTAATGGCTTAAAGGCCACCTTTCAGTATGGGGAACTATACCCATTATTTTTCTGTGCCTCTGTCAGAGGAGCAGTGACACTGAGGGTAATCCCCTGGGGCCCATATCTCGCGATCTCCCATCCATCCGGTCAAGATTTTCTTGAACAAGGCCAGCCGAGGTGCTCTGGCCTCACATGTACCGGGATTTTGTTCCACAGCATAGGGGAGTCTTTGGGTGATGAATCTATCCTCCAGCACGTCCTATTAATAGCCGTGGTCAAGCGTTTAAGTCTCCGCCTCTTGTGGCTCCTGATGGATCTAGATTTTTGAGGTGAAGCATATTCATCAAATCTGGGTTGACATGGCCTTCGAAGTATGTTAGGGCAAAGGTCACCTCTGAGTTAAGCGGTAAGTGACTGAATAGAGCTGGAGTTCTTTCAGTCGCAGCAGCATAGGACAGATTTTTTGAGACCCTTTATCCTTTTGGTGAGGAACTTTTGTGTGGGCCTCTCCAGCTGCTGCAAGAATGTCGGGTCAGATACATTCGAATGGGGCATTGTACTCTGTAATCATTGGTCTGATGAGTGATGAGTAAAGGGAGACTATGACCTCCCTTGATCTAGAGCGAGAATCCCTTCATGATAAGGTGGGCAATGTAGAAGGTCTTCCTAACTACTTTAGCTACATGGGTGTCGAATGACAGACTACTATCAACCTGGGTCCCCAGGTCCCTGATAACTTCTTCTGTGCTCAGTGGATTGCACACTATTTGGTAGCTAGGGGAAAACTTGTTTTTCCCGAAGGGTGTGGCTATGCATTTTTTGGCATTTAACTTTGGGCGTCGGCTCTGGCACCAGTTATCCGTTTTCTGTGAGACCCTTCTTGAAGGATATCTGTAGTCCAGATGCAAGTTTTTCTACTATGGCCCAAAGTTTGCAGTCATCATCTGCAAACTTTGTCAGCTCTCATAACCCTCCACAATGTTTGCTTGTACTTGGGAAAAGTAGATGCCAAACAAGAGTGGGCCCAGGACTGAGCCCTGTGGACACCACTTGTGACAGGCTTTGAGTCTGACATGGCGCCAGCAGCTTTGACCCTGTGGGTTCTGTCACTCAGCCAGTTTGCAACCCATCTTGTGATGTATGGGTTGACATTTAAGCTGATGAGTTTTCAATGATACCCGAATGGGGTATTGTATCGAAGGCCTTAGCCAGATCGAGGTAGGCTGTATGGACTGCCTTTCCTCATCAATGGCTTTGGTGACTGTTTGAAAAAGTCAACCGTTTAAAAGGCATGATCTGCCTTGACAAAGCCAAACTGGGTTGGATCCAAAGTCTGCCAAATTCCCCTATGTCTTTATTTATGAGGTCCATTATGATCCTCTCCATGGCTTTGCAGATAAGGAAAAACTTGTCAAGCTAATGGGCCGGTAATTTCAGGGTCGGGTGGAGGCACATCGCTTCAGTGAAGTGGTACCACAGTTGCAGTCGCGCCACTCCTGGAGCACGTATCCAGAGGTAAGACTTTGATTAAACAGCTGTCCTAGCTGTGGGTTTAATTCCTCATTGAGTTCATGGAGCATTGACAGTCGGGACACCATCATCATCAGGTCCCATGGATGCTGTGTTTTTTGCTTTTGAGAGAGCAGTTCTCACTTAAGCGCTGGAGATGTTTGGGGGCTGCAAATCGCTTAAGTATAGATATCTCCTTTTTTGGGGGAGGGGAGAAGTTTGCACTGAACCTGTCAGCCAGTATGTTGGCAATGTCTGTAGGGATCAGTAATCTTCACATCATTTCCTTGTGAACTAGCTCTGAGAGCATATTTGCAGCTACCGTCAGTGTGCACTGACCAATAGTGCCCACTTCAGACTCCAGTCTGCTGAAATGCATAACAGTTCACAAAAAATGCAAAAATGTAAACAAATAACAGAGAGTAGTTTAGACTAGTTGCTTAGAAAAACAGTATATGTACATTCTAATGAACAAGCAGAGAGTGTAATGTACAATATATACACTAGCTTCCAAGTGGGTCAACATTTAGTACATACATCTGGAGGAAGGGAGAAGACACTTTGAAAAGTGATTTGTCCAATGGCGTAAACAGTAAGAACATTTGGTTGTAGTAGATGGGGCGGAGAAGACACTGAAAAGTGACGTAACCAATGGCTAAACAAGAACATTTGGTTTAGATAGAGTAAAGTGTACTTAGTGAGTTGCATTCTGAATTTGGAAGGTAAGTTTTGATTTCTTTACTGTCGATAGCAAGAGCTAAGCTACAAAGAGTAGTTGCCTGAGAGTATAAGAAAGGATGTGCAGTGCTGTGGGGTTTCCTTTTGTTCCTTTAAGGGGGTTAATGAGAGTAGTTGTGACAAATCATGTGCAGTGCTATGCAAATTGGTTCTAGGGGTAATGAGAGTTGGTGTGACAGAGCATGTGCAGTGCTGTGGGGTTTGGCTCTAGTGGTAATGAGAGTTGGTGTGACAGAGCATGTGCAGTGCTGTGAGGTTTGGCTCTAGTGGTAATGAGAGTTGGTGTGACACAGCATGTGAAGTGCTGTGGGGTTTGGCTCTAGTGGTAATGAGAGTTGGTGTGACAGAGCATGTGTAGTGCTGTGGAGTTTGGTTCTAGGGGTAATGATTCTTGGTGTGACAGAGTATGTGCAGTGTGATGCGGTTAGCTTCTAGGGTTAATGAGAGCTGGTGTGACAGAGCATGTGTAGTGTTATGGGGTTTGGTTCTAGGGGTAATGAGAGTAGTTGTGACAAAGCATGTGAAGTTTTGTGGGGTTTGGTTCTAGGGGTAATGAGATTAATTGTGACAAAGCAATGTGCAGTTCTGTGGGGTTTGGTTTTAGGGTTATTGAGAGTTGGGGTGACACAGCATGTGCAGTGCTGTGGGGTTTGGTTCTAGGGGTAATGAGAGTTGGTATGACAGAATATGTGCAGTGCTATGGGTTTGGTTCTATGGATATTGAGAGCTGGTGTATTTTACAGCATGTGCAGTGCTGTGTGGGTTTGGTTCCTGGGGTAATGGCAATTGGTGTGGCTTCAGACCAGTGTCTCCAGGTTGTATATGAGTTTTTTTCCATGATGTTCTTGCTCTGCAAGTGGGGAGTAAAATGTCTGGGAGTTTAAATAGTTTGAAGAGTTGTGATACCTAGAGTAGGCCAGAACGTTTGTTTTATGGGTAGCCATTTGTTTTTTTCTAAGATGACAAAGTGATGCTCACAGAGAGGGGAGTTTGTAATGAACCGGCAGATCCTGTTAGAGATTTTGCCCAAGGCTTTTAACTCCAATGTTGCAGCATCCTAAGTAAAAGATATTTTTTTTCCATGTAGCACACAGTTTAATTAGTTACATCATTCAGCAAAGTGTACACGAGTTCATCTGGAGTCCATCCCACTAGACCCCCTGCTTTCCAGTGTAAATACGTAAGATATACTTTTACCATATCTATAGCATAATATATTCTGTGCACCCAGACAGTGATTTAAACTTCACTTTGCAAAGTTACTGTCTGTAGTACCACAGATTTTTTTCTTTTTGATGTGTTCATAATTTAGCATCTTTAAAACATTGTGCTGAGGTGTTGGACAAAATATTTTAAGTTGTCAGAATTTGACAATCCTCTGTATTTTTACAGTGGACTTAATATTTTCATTCTTCCAGAGCACATAATAAGTTGCCATATTTTTTCTCTAGGGAGGATAACTGTAAATCATGATATTTGGATTTATAGGTTCATAGGTTCATAGGTAGGTACTAGGCTATCGGCCCTGGGGCCTGGGCCAAGCCCAGCCAAAAGGCAAGGTGCCCTGGCTTTTGCCACCCAAGAAAATTATTTTCCTGTGCCACTGTCGAGCAGAGCCACAGAGGTGATCCCTCGGGTGAATTTCCTATTTCCCATCCAATCATCAAGATTTTTCTTGAAGAGTGCTAATGAGGAGCTTTTGTTTGATATAGATAGGTAGTTTTGGCCCAGAGTATAGGAAGTCTCTGGGACAGGAATCTATATCCCTCCAGCATGTTCTTTGCTGTTTATTGTGGTGACAAGGTTTAGGGGTCTCTAGAGCATGTAGCTCTTGGTGGAGGGATTGCGATTTCTTTAAGTGGAGCATGTTCAACAGCTCTGGGTTTGACATAGCTTTGTATGTAAGGCAGAGATCACCTCTGAGTAGGCGATATGCGACGGAGTAAAGCTGGCATTTTTTTTGAGACGGGTTCATGCATTAGGGACATCTGTTTGAGGCTGGTAATCCTCTTTGTGAGGTATTTCTGCGGCCTTTCCAGTTGTTGTAGATGTCTTGTGAGGTACATACCAAAATGGGAGTTGTACTCTATAATGGGTCTAATGAATGATGAGTAGAGAGGAACAATGACCTCTTTTTTTCTGGATGAGAAACCTTTTGTGATGAGGTGTGCCACATAGAAGGCTATTTCCTCGGACTACTGTGGCAAGGTGATTATCAAAGGAGAGACTACTGTCCACCTGTGTCCCAAAGGACTCTTATCACACTTTCGTTGTTAAGTATACTACTGCCTATGTTGGCAGTCTTCATGGGTACACAGTTTTACCAATAAAGGGATGACAATGCACTTTTTGGCATTGAGCTTGAGGCCATGGCTTTGACACCATGCATCTGTCTCAGTGAGGCCCTTTTTGTAGGATGTCCAAATTGTTAGAGTTTTGATTATGGCTCCTAGTTTGCAGTCATCTGCAAACTTCATTGGGGAGCCAAAGACAGCCTCTGTGTTAGCTTATACTTCAGAGAAGTAGATACCAATGGAAACAGGGAGAGGAATTCCAGAACTGAACCCTGTGGCACTCCACTTGCTGTCACTGGTCTGAAGTCGGATTTGGAGTCTGCTACTTTCACAGTGTGGGTTCTTCTGTATATTTTGAGCCACTTGGCAAACCCATCTTGTGACATAGGGATTTATACCTAGTTTAGTGAGTTTATCTATAATTCCAGAGTGGGAGACAGGTGTCAAAGCCTTGGCAAGATCTAGATAGGCTGTGTGAACGACCTTACCCCTTGTTTACGGCTTTGGTGACTGCTTCAAAGAAGTCTATCAGGTTTAGGATACATGATCTGCCTTTACAAACCCGAACTGTGGGGTCCACTAGGAGTTTGAGATTACTAGGTGTCTTTGCTTATAAGTTCCATGATGATACGCTCCATTGCCTTGCAGACCAGGCTCGTCAGGCCGTAATGGGGCGGTAGTTCCTGGGTCCGTGGTGGCTCCCCCCCTTGTGGAGTGGGGATAACCATTGCTGTGCACCATTTAGCCAGGCACAAAGCCTGAGGTGAGGCTATGATTGAACATGGTACTTAGGTGGGGTGCCAGTTAAGTTCTCAGAAGTTGTTCATGTAGAACGCAGCCTGGGATGTTGTCTGTCCCATGGATGCTGTGTTCTTGGCTTTGGAGAGTGTATGGTTTTTTACCTGTGCAGCCGTGATTACAGGAACTTGCATTCTTCTAGTATAGAGATGGGCTCTTTAGGGGTGAGAGGGGGTAAAGTTAGCACTGAACCTATCTGCCAAGGTGTTGGCAATATCAGTTGGGTCTGTATATTTAGTGCCATTGTGCTGTAACCTCGTAGAGAAGATCTGAGTGTTGCCATTGAGATTCTTGACATAGCTATAGAATGCTTTGTGGTTGTCTTTAGAATCAGTGGTGATTTTGTTTTTCGTAACTAGCTTTGGAGTGGATTTTATCAGGGATCGCAGCTTCATTGAGGAGGCTGACCACGGAGCTCCTCCACTGTGGATTTTACTCTTTGCAACAGTTTCTTCCTCTGTTGTACAGTTTGTTTATGGCAGGGGACCACCAGATTGGCTTACTTTTTTGGGAGGACAGCGTCTTGGTTCTGTTTGGGATAGCATGATCCATGCCGCTCCATGTGAAGTGCTTATAAAGTGCAATTGTAGTGATTCAGTACTTTCGTAACTGTGTCATGGAAGTTCACCACTTGTCTTAAGAAGCATGAAGCTGGCTTTGAAGAAATTTTTTTCCCAGGTTTCCTTTAATGGGGGGTGGGGGCAGGATGTGAGATATCTAGGGTGTTAATTAGCTTATGGCTCGGATAGGACCAATGAGGCGTTGACTTCAGCTGTGGAACAACGTCACCATGTTGGTAATGACTAGATCTAGGATATTGCTGTTCTGGTGGGGGGCGTGGATAAGTTGATCCAGGGCATTGGAGTTTATATGAATTCCAGAAAGCGTTGAGTGAAGGAGTTGGTACATGAGTAGTTTTCCCAGTTAATGGTGGGGTAGTTGAACGCCCATTATTAGGGTTTTGGCTGAACCCTAATATTTTCCAGTGCACATCAAGAAAGAAGTGGAGGGAATCCTGGGGCATGGTGGTGATCTGTAGCAAGCTACAATTTGGACTGCAGTTTTGCCCAGAGTTAGTTGCATCTTGGATAACCTCGGCTGCATTATGCCGAGCAACTAGCCTAAACGTGTGGATATCGCTTAATGAATATGGACACACCTCCACCTTTGGTGTTCCAGTCAACCAGGTTACACATACCGAAAAGTGTGGTATGAGTTATAGCCTCAAGTAGTGCAGGGTGCTCTCTGGAGCCTTGAAAACCAGGTCCCAGTCACTGCAACAGATATCAATGTTCACCATTTTAAGGAGTGCCTCAAGTTAGTGCATTTTGAGATTTAGACTTCTAGCATTGAGTAGCATCACCCTCAGTTTTTGCTTGCCTGTTCCTGTTATGGTTTTGAATTTGTCATTTGAACCTTGCCTAAAAAAGGCATTATAGGGGTGGCAAGAACCTTAGCCAGTATCCGGAATCCCAGGGGTGACAGGTGCCGAATATCTCTGTAAAGCATTGTGGTCTGTCAACCATGTCATCTCAGGCAGACAGATACTGGATCCCTTTAGAATGGCACCAGAAAATTAGCCAATTGTTGAAGTCAATCATTTTCGCCTTGTACTGCGGCATCATTCTGGGTGATGGTAGAATGCTACTCAGGGCAAGGGTTTGGGTACCTGCCCAGGCTACAAGATCAGGAGAGCTCTTCCATGTCTCTTTTCATGTAGTCCAGGAGAGGTATGTCTCAGGGTCCCTGTCACACCAACATGGACAATGACACAGTCATATTTTGTGCCTTGTTGTGGAGTGACCTGGAGTCGTTTTGGGTTATGTGGCAGATCCTGGCACCTTGACAGGCAGCCATGACAGTAACCTCTCCTTGTTTAGCCTGGTGAGTGGGACATCAGTGTGCCTGACTATAGAGTCACTCTATGACTAGTGTGTTGGGTACGTTGTTTTACCTTATTGGTCTTATTGGTTGAGCGGCACACTGAGTCTGGCAGTCTATGTGTCATTTGGGTTGTGTTGGGGGTGAAGGTTGCTTCTGCATTTCTCAGGGTTTGGAGGTCCCGTTACTTGAGCAGATTATTATTAAGAGCCACCGTGAATGTTTTGTGTTTCTATGTGTGGATTTTTGGTGGTGTAGATTTAGTGAGGACTATGTGATGAGTGTGGTGTGGTGCAGTGTTTCTACTCTTCTCCTCTAGACTGTCAAGTTCAGTCTTGATTAAGAGAGCTTTACCTTCAGTTTGGCTAGATAAGTGCATCTCTCATGGTCAGGATTTGTAGTGTTGGGTGGTAGGAGGAGAGGGTTGTCTGTGTACATAAGAGCGAATTCTCTACTATTGGCTCCCCAAGATGCCCAGATTCATCAGGATAGACAGGGAGAACACTGGGAGCTGACCCTTGACATGCCTAAATAAAAACTATTTTCCTCTAGATAAGTGAGGAAAGTGAGTACAAGAGCTGTTTTCTAAGCAAGGAGGAAAGTAAGCACAAAACTGTTTTCTCACTCTCCAAGTAATGAGGAAGGTTGAGTGCTGTAGTAATTAGTAGGTTATTTAGTGCTTGCAAGTGCTAAACAAGTGCTGATCACGGTCATAAGCAAATTCAAGTGCTAAAACTAAGAATCTGTATCTGGACTAAACTAGTTACAGGGGAAAAGGGGAAACAAATGCAAATGTGGGCTTTTAAAATCAGAAAGTTGAGAGGAGGATGGAAAAACTGCCCAAACCGGCCAATAACTACAGTTTCTGGGCCAGAACCACTCCTTGTGTGTGGTAGATAGGTTACCAGTGCTTACCACTCCCACTGATAAGCTAGAAGGCTTCCTCCAACACAGAAAGCTTGGGGGTGCTCAGAAGCCACATACAGTCCTGGATACAGCAAATCTGGAATCTGGACTACACTAGTTACAGGAAAGGTATATATATATATATATATATATATATATATATATATATATATATATATATATATATATATGGGTCCCCTTTAGTTGACCGAACCGACGATTCACCGACATCGCCGGAAGACGAAGACCAAACGCACCGACAGGTTAGTTTAACCGAAGGGTAATTTGGCCGAAAGCGGAAAAGACCGACAAGGGTAATGTGGGAACGCGACTGCGGCAAGTGTGCGACAGTGACGGAGTTAGGGAGCGGTCAGGGTAAGTGTGCTGCGTTATTGTGGGATTTTGGGTTAGGGTGTGGGAAAGGTGAGTGTGTGTTAATTAGTGGCTTGAGTCGGGGTTCAGGTAAGGTAAGTGTGTGACAAGTTGGTGAGGGACTGTAGTGTCGGACGAGGGTTAAGTGAGTTAGGTTTAGGTGCGGAGTGGGGTGAGTGTGCGAGTAGTGTCAGACCTTGGGGTTAGGGGTGGGTTAAGTGAGTTAGGGTTAGGGTGCAGGTAGGGTGAGTGTGCTGAGTAAAGTGTCAGACCTTGGGGTTAGGGGTGGGTTAGAGTGAGTTAGGGTTAGGGTGCAGGTAGGGTGAGAGTGTGCGATAGCAAGTCAGACCTGGGGTTAGGGGTGGGTTAAGTGAGTTAGGTTAGGGTGCAGGTAGGGTGAGTGTGCGATAAGTGTCGGACCTTAGGGTTAGGGTTTAAGTTAGGGCTAGTGGCTATGCTATGTAGTGTAATGTGTTGTTTACGCTCGTGTGTCGGTGTAATGGTGGTTACGGTGTTTCATCGCGTTGTCGGTTTTTTGTGTTTTCGGGTTATCTGGT
>NW_025052637.1:0-9949 GCF_019279795.1 Protopterus annectens | reverse complement strand
TTACTGCCAGTCCTTTCTATGTTGTGAAGAAGTGAAGAAACTGCAGTAAGGGTGGTAACGCCATCAAATCTGACTAAAACTTAGAAATTCTTACAGCATCAGGTTTCCAACTCTTCATCATGCATATTCTTATCACGAGACAGCAACTAAGACTGTAACTTACAGCTAGTCATACCTTTGCAGTTGATCCTATTTTATTCCCATCGTCTTCTGTTTCAACTTTGTATAATATAGCCGTGATTCTTTTTGTGAAAAGAAGAATATTTCTTCCACCTACAATGCTGTATAGACCACATACCCTTTGCTTCCAGAGTATTGTATTGTTTTTTTTTTTTTTTTAATATCCTCCTCTGTCTTTATCTGTGTCTCTCCTGTATCCATGTGTGGTGTTCAAAGGTCTGTATTCATGTTTCATTCTGAGTATGTATGTATTTGCTTTAGGTTGTTTTATTAACTGTCCCTCCCCCCAATTTCAAGTATCAAATGTTGTCTTCTGTGGTCCAAATTCATAGCTGCCCCCCCCTCCATAATCGCATCACTTGCTTCCAACTTTCACCCCTCATAATTATTCGTAAGTAACCTTAACTTGAGCTGTAAACAGTGACTTTAATGAATCCATGCACTTAGATGGTACAGACATAAACAAATGATTCTAGTTTTGCTGCAAACCTGATGCAGCTATTTTGCATTTAATTATTACTTTCCCAAGATTTAAGGTACATATGCTGAAGGCATTTTATTCATACATTCTTTCATTCGTTAGTTAGCTGACTGGGTTAGTCATAGATGCCTTCATAGCCACAACTTGCACAAGAAGCACACCTTCAGCTGCTTTGCAATCTATTGTGCAAGATTGCATTGGGCAAAAAATAAACTAATAGGCAGATTCACGAAGGCTTACACGGAGTTTAAGAGTAGTGTAAGCCCCCAAGCCTCCGATCCATGAACAGCCCAAACCCCCAGAGCCCAAAAAACGCTTTTACATGGACTGGGGAAATGCTCAATACCTCATTTGCAGCTCAAAGATATGCAAATGGGGTATTTGAGCAATCCAGGAACCCAAACCAGTCCTTTAATGGTTTTTAGCTGCAGAAATGTACTCAGCTGACAACTGAGTACATTTCTGCAAAAAAGGGAGCTATGTCAGCTCCAAATAAAGGGGGCATATGTTTAGCATGCCAATGGCCAAATATGTGGCCATTGGCATTAAAAAAATGCAAAATTATTTTAAAAAAACTTTTTTTCGGGATTTTGATGTTTAACTGCAGCCCCCACAAACGGGGGTGCTAAAAAAAACCGGGTTATAAGCTCACAATTGTGGGTTTTTTGTATTACATGGAATGACAATGCAGGGACTAGCAGACCAAAAACAATATGGCCACTGTGTAGTGGTTGCCAAGGGGGGGGGAAGCTCAGTGTAAGAGATGTAACTAAACATTACTAGGCAATCCTATGTAAATGAGGGTTACAATACTGAATCACACTGCCACATAGGTAATGAGCACTTTCCGAGTAGTGTAAGAGTTACAGAAGGGGGAGGAATAGAGTAAGAGGTAGGTGACATCACGGGGGGGGGGATGATAGAAATAAATGTATCACATTGGAGGGCAGTGTAACGTGACAGATGACAGACAGACATCAGGGAGAGAGGTGTGTCCCAACAGAACACTAGGAAAGTCAAGAAATAGAGGGTGCACACTATCCCTACACTCAAACTTTCTTGATAAAAGCATGGGGGCTGTAAGGCAGGTTCAACATGTGGGGGGTGTTGAAAACCCACAAGGGTTTTTTGGCTGGCCCCGAAATGGGGGGGCAAGGGCGCTGCTTTACCATGAATCAGCCAAGTTCAAACCGTGTAAGGATGTGTGCAAGTCACTGTGAGCGTGCTTATGCTGGGGGCACATTGCTCCCCTGAGGAAACAGAGAGGAAAAAGGAAAGAACCAGATTACAAGGAAGCTGCCAGAGGATACTCCCGGGAGTTAATTGGTGATAACAATTAGAAGCAGGCAATTACACAGGCAGACTAGAAGCCCAACCCAACACTTAAACACTGCAAACAGCAGTGCAGGGTGTTTCTCTCAAGAGATACTGCAAGAAAGGAGTAAGCTATCAAATTGAAAACTAAAAAAGCTGAACTCAGAGCAGAACTGCTGGGGGCTGCCATAGCTGTTATAATCAGGCATAGGCGAATTGCTGAGGGTGGTGACAATGCAGATGCTGACAGACAACCCAGAGTGAGGAGAAGGAGAAGAGTATACAGGCCCAGGGTCACCTACCATGGGTTACATGAGCTGGAGATAGTAGACCCTACAGAGTGGACAGAGACCTTCTGCAGCAAATTGTTGAGCTGTGCAGGCCACGCCTCATACACAGAACCAACAGGGGGGAACCCATCCCAGTGAAAACCAAGCTATGTGTTGGCCTAAGAATACTAGCAACAGGTACCTTCCAGAGACCAACTGGTGATATGATGGGGAAATCACAGGCATCAGCCTCCAGGGTACTGCACCAGTTCCTGGATGCCATGTCAGCATATGTCGGTGATCATGTATTTTTTCCCAATGCCCGGAGGCCAGCAATATGCGTCTCTTCCAGCTAATAGCGGATACCCTGAGGTACTGGGTGCAATAGACTGCACGAAATACGCATCAAAGCACCAGCCGGTGAGCGGGTAGAGCCTATATTAACCACAAGGGATTCCCTCCATCAACTGCCAGGTCGTGGGGATGCCCAGGGCATAATAATGAACGTGTGTGCTGGCTGCCCTGGGAGCTACCACGATTCCCACATCTGGCATCTGACGCAGCTGTACCAATCATTTGCCAGTGGGGACTTCCCACACGGACACCTAGTGGGGGATGCAGGTTATGCACTTGACCCGTGGCTGATGACACCCATCAGAAATGCACACACACCTGAACAGGAACGCCATAATGAGGCACACGCACAAACACGTAATGTCATAGAGCATGTGTTTGGGCTGCTCAAGTCACGGTTCCAGTGTTTGGACACATCTGGTGGAGCCTTGCAGTACACACCAACTACATGTACTCAAATGATCATGATATGTGCTATGCTACATAATATGATCCTGCGGAAACAACTACAGCAGGACCAGCATAGGGCCCAAACATACCCCCACCATTGCCAAGGCCACCACAGGCAGAGGGTGACTCGGAGGAGGAACAACCTGACCTTGCCCCAGTAGGCAGAAGGAGGCGTGCCCAGTATGCCCTGGCCTTGGCAAAGAGGCAAAAATAGCACATACACTGGCTCAGTAGGAACACTGGGACTGATACCCTCCGACTCACTGTAGTAACAGGGATGCCTAAAAACACAACCTGCTTCCGAACATGTGCAGGGAGTGTAGTATGTGCACCCGACAGAGGCAGCCCTGCAGCACCACCTGAGGCATGAATGCCATGTTTTAATTGTAACACCATGTACCATATGCACACCTGAGGACCCTGACTAACATCCACCCTCACCAATCATGAACCACAAAAACACAAACCCACCTTCATAGGTACCACAAGGGATAGGAACCTAGATGTAATGCTACCCAATGCCAGAAGTTTAAAAGCAGGATGGCAGTGTAAACGAAAAGTATAGAGAATGTAGATATCAGTACTGTAATAGAAAACTGGGTCAAAGCCCACATCAGCACCCTAACACTACCAGGTCACACCTCATACAGTGATGTACAGCTGAAAAACATGGAACAAGCTACAAAACGAGGGTGACTAGCAATAAATGTCATGGATAACCACACCCCCATGTTGGTACCACAACAAGAAGCAGCATGGATTAGCCATGGTCAAATACCAATGGCTAAAACTGCCTACTACTATATAGCTTGCTGCAGACCACTGTCCTAATAGCAGGGAACCTATGTTGGAATACATGAAGATATCAAGCCCCCCAAACCACATTATATTGCTTGACTGAAAATACCTACACATACACCATAGTTTCATAGTTTCATAGTTTACTACTAGGCTATCTGCCCTAGTGCAAAAAGCCTAGCTTTTGATGTGGCTATTGCCACCCCTTATAGTGGTAATAAGTGTACAGAATAGATTCCCCAAAATTGTGCCTCTGACTTAGTAGTGACACATTTATTTCTTAATCGAATAACGACTGTGCCTCTGTCTTTGTGACACCCCTGGGGTAAACCCCCCCCATCTCACATCCACTTGTCCAGATTTCTCTTGAAGAGAGTCAGTGAGGGGCTCTGTCTAACATGAACTGGGATTCTGTACTAGAGTGTGAGAAGCCTCTGAGTTATGACTCTGTCCCTCCAGCATGTCCTATACATGTATGTGCTGAGGTTCAAATCTTTAGCTCTCATGGTTCTTTGGGTTTGGGTTGCTTGCAGTGGAGCATGTCCACCAAATACTGATTGGACATGGTCTTATATGTCAGGCATATGTCACCTGTGGGAGGTGGTATGCTACTGAATAAAGCTGGATTTTCTTTAGTCTGGAAGCATATGACATGTGTTGTAGACCCTTGATCCTCTTGGTAAGGTACTTTTTGGGGGCTCTCCAGCTGTTGCAAGTGGGGGGTGAGGTACATACCAAATGGGGCGTTGTATTCAATCAGGGGCGTGATGAGGGAGAAGTATAGGGTACAATGACCTCCTTTGATCCGGATGGAAAACCCTTCATGATAAGGTGGGCAAGATAGATAGTCTTTCTAACCACTTTGGCAACATGGGTGTCATACGTGGGGTCACTATCTACATGGGTCCCCAGGTGTCTGATTTGTTTTCTGTGCTCAGTGGGTTGCTGTCTATGTGTTAATTTGTGGGTACTTTGTTCCTCCCAAAGGGGGTGACTACACATCAGTTGCATTCAGTTTCAGACCATGATTCCGCACCAGCTATCTGTTTTTTTGAGGGCATTCTGTAGGATGTGTGGGCCGATGTATTCACTATGGTGCCTAGGTTGCAGTCATCTGCAAACTTTGTCAGCCACAACCCTCCTATGTTTGCTTTCACATCTGAAAAGTAAATGCCAAATAAGAGGGTCCCAGGACAGATCCTTGTGGGACACCACTTGTGACTGGCTTTGAATCTGACAAGGCACCTGCAATGTCGACTTTATGGGTTCTGTTTCTTTGCCATTTTGCAACCTATCCTGTGACATATGGTTTTATATTTCAGCTGTTGAGCTTGTCTATGATGCCTGAGTGGGGTATTGTGTCAAAGGCCTTAGCCAAGTGCAGGTAGGCTGTGTGGACCGCATAGCCCCCATCAATGGCCCTACTGACAGTTTCAAAATAGTCAACTAGGTGCAAAAGGCAGGATCTGCCCTGTACAAAGCTGAACTGGGTGGGATCAAGGGTCTGTGGCCCCCAATGTCTCTGTTTAAGAGCTCCATAATGACTCTTTCTATAGCTTTGCAGACAAGGCTGGTTGCTTTGTGGGGGTAGTTCCAGGGTCTGTGGAGGCATCTCCTTTGTGGAGTGGGACCACTGTTGCTGTACGCCAGTGTCCAGGTACATATCCTGTAGCAAGGCTAAGGTTAAATAGCATCTGTATATACGGGTTTAGCTCCTTCTGGAGTTCACGTAGCACGCAACTGGGGATACCATCGGGTCCCATTGATGCTGTGTTTTTGTCTTTGCTGAGTGCCTCACATGGACATCTGAGATGACAGTGAGGTTACATTCAGCTGTGATAACTATCTTCTTTTGGGGGTGAGGGAGGGGGAAAATTGCACTGAACCTGTCTGTCAGAATGTTGCCAATATCTGTCAGGTCACTGAAATTTATGTTGTTGTGTACCAACTCTGAGCATATCTGAGGGTTCCCACCCAGGTTTCTAACATAACTGAAGAAGGCATTGTGGTTATCTTTATTGTCTTTGGTGATTTTTGTCACACAGTTGACCTTGGATGTCTTTATGAGAGAATGTAGCTTTTACTAGTGCTGATCACAGCTGCCTTCCCTTTAGGAGATTTAGCTCTGTTTGCATTAGTATCCTTCATTTGTTATACAGTTTGTTTATGGCTGGGGTCCACCAGACAGGCCACTTTCCCTTGGTGGAGAGGGTCTTGGTTTTATTTGTGATTGCATGGTCCATGCTTTCTTGGAGATGTCCAAAGCTGTGAAGGAGTCACCATTGTGTGTTGTGGTTTCCACTGGCCCAGTGGGCTTAAAGGATACCATCTCAGTCTGAAGAAGTGTGAAGTCAGCTTTTGAGACGTTTGTCACTATACTCTTTGTATTATACTAGCACCGACACATTTGTAGACAATTTCCCAGAATCCATCAAACAAAATGGACATGCAAAATGTAACACTTCCACAAGAGGGGTAAGCATAAACATACTGGATGTGATAATCAGAAATATGTGTACTGGATGTCAAGATGAGAAGTGTATCCCTCACTGGTAAGACCAGACCATAGAGTAATCACACTGTAGTTACACATCCCGACCCCAGTCCCTGGCCAGAATACCACAGTGAAACACATGTATAAAGCATAGCTTGCACCCCTACAAACCAATGTGGAATCCATGAAAGGCCCTGTGCAAGTCCAGAATATGGGACACACAGCAGAACATGTTATACAGGCATACCATGAACACAGCCAAGAGTGCTTGGAGTCTGCAATCACAAATAACAACAAGACACAATGCCATACACCCAGGCATCTGGCATGCTGGACTCCAGCAATTACTAAACCATTGAAGAGAATGAGGAAGCTACCACATAATAGATCAAACATAAAAAGTGAAGTAATCAGTGATCACTAGTATGGCAATAAAATGTGTCCACATACACCACTAAGGCCAAGCAAAACAAGTAGAATCTGTGAATCCAGAGGCAATGACACCTGTCCCAAGTACACACACAACAACAATCACCCCATAGGCGCAGCCAGGTAGCCTTGAGCAATTTCTAAATCAGTACTTTTGTCAAAACTTAGTCAGGAGGACAAGGTAAATCATTATTACACCACAAACTCAGTCCCAGACCTACAATGACTGTAAACCAAACACATAAACAACACAAAACATTCCTAGAGGCCCTAATTACAAACACACACCAACACAAGCCTCCAAGCAGACACCTAATAAAACAAATCCTCCAGACATAGCACAGCCACATAGTACACAAAGCTGAAAAGCAAACAGTCACAGGACAGAAGGGAGAAACAACATGCCTGATACAGTTGTATAGGTGACCTTATTAGTGACATGCTGTTCCAGGGATGGCTTGCACCTGTTACCCATGGGCGCCTGGATATTGTCAAGGCTTTTTGCAACCTACAGAGATCCTTTTGTGGTGGCAAGGGCCGTAAAGACCAACCCACCACCATAGAAACAAACTGGAAAGAAACAGAAGGGTAATGGTTGGATCAATGCCAGACATGTAAACCTCAACATGCATGTTCTGAGGCCCCTCCAAAGTGCGGAGAACATCAATGTTGTCCAGTGATGGAAAGCTGCTGCAAGCCTCGTGACAGCACACCAGCACTCCGCCAGGTAATACCACACATCGCGTGCGCGGCCACAAAACCTGAACAAAACATAAAAGGAGGTGAGTATCCATATTCAGCACAGACACCCATATGTCCAGTTAACTGACACGCGTGCATTTGGATTGCAGTCCACCCATGTGCAACTAACCATAGGCAAGATCAGTGTTGTACAGTCTGTAGCATACAGACCACACTCTCACACACAGGAACCACCCCGCTGTCCTGACAGTGGACAGTATGAATACCACCAAATACAAAAACAAGCAGACACACAAATTACCACATAGGTGTGGTAAACCATTATGTAAGCGGAAGGAGTAATCAGGACCTAGTGACAAAAGTGGACAGTAACCTGTTATGTGACAGGTGTCACATTTGCCAATTTGGCTAGAAGACTGGGTCTATATTGGACACTGTATCGCTGAAAGATTCACATCTACGTCAACAAAGGTCATTGTGTCCCCTATACTGTCTCCCTTTATAAGACCCATAATGGTACACAATGCCTCATTTGGATGTAAGCATTACCCGGCACCTGCAGTTAGAAAGACCTCAAAGGTACCTCACCAAGAGTTAGAAAGGGTCTCAAATATATGTCATATGCTGCCTGGCTGTAGACACCACAGCTGAACAGCAGTCACATACTGCCTCCACAGAGGCATTGTATGTTCATTGCATGTCCACGTCCAACACAGAAGTACGGGATGCCCACCCCAGAAACTCAAAGCTATCGGAGCTGTGTGAGTCAGAGATGTCAACCTCAACACATAATCAAATAGATGTGCTGGAGGGACAGATGCCCAACCCTGAGGCTCCCCACACCAACAGAATAATACCACCATGTTAGGCAGACCTCACTGGACACTCAACAGGATGTTGGCAAAATGGATGGATGATTGCAGATGTACACTGGGGTCTTACCGTGTCATGTCCAGACAGAGGCACAGCTATAAATCATAAATGCACCATAATATTCACATAAAGGGCAGTGGCAAAGCCACACACACTGTGGCTAGGCTTACAAATGCCCTAGTGGATATAGCCCAGTATGAACCCATGAACCTGGCTGCGATACAAATTGTACAGGACACTAAGGATAAATCCCCCAGTTGATGCAACTGATGGAAGCGCAGTTGTGAATTCCCAGACATGCTCTGGATCACACAAATATTACAAAACAACATACCAAACACACACACGATTGGCAACATACATCCTGGACAGGCAGTGCAACCCCCCATAATGCAAAATATCTTTCCCAGCAGACTGCTGCCTCCCTGACATTATGTCAGCCTTACCACAGGATATGTACCCAAAGAGCAGTGTACAACAACAGTGGTCATTCTCAAGAAAGATGTCGCCTGAATGGATACTAAAAACAACCACCACAGAATCCTGAGAAGCTTGGTCTGCACAGCTATGGAAAGGATCAGCATGTACCGCAGACATAAAGATATTGGGGATCTATTGACACCCAACCCTACCCAGTGTGGGTTTATTAAGTGCAGACCCTGCCCCTAAACATGTGTGACTCAGTTGAAACAGTAATTGAGGTCACTGATGAGGGCAATGTGGTCCACATAGCTAGCTGGACCTTGCAAAGCCTTCCATACAATACCCCACTGTTCAATATAGATATGCTCACCAGCTTATATATACACCCTATGTCACTAGAGGGTTGCAAACCAGACCAATGACAGAACTGACATGGTCAGACATGCTGCAGCCATGTCAGACTACAAACCACATATAACAGGTATCCCACAAAGCTTGGTCCTGGGACCTTCCCTGTCTGGTATATATGCCCCATAGGTACAGGCCAACATGTAAGGACTGTGCCTGAACATGTTTGCAGAGGAGTACAAACTGCCCAACATATCTGACACTCCAGCTGACACAAGCATCCCACAAAAGGGCCACATAGAAACAGACAACTGGTGCCATAGCCATGTCAGCAAGTTAAATGGAGAAAACTGTATAGTCAACCTCTGTGGATATACAGTAAGTGACCACCAATTACCACATAGGTGTTAACCCATTACATACTTAACATGTAATGACAGACCTGGGTAAACAAGGTGATAGATATCCTGCATTGGACAAGCATGTGGCTGTAGTGTTAACAGAAACAATCCATATACCAACCTAATCATGAAGGTTATGACATCTAGATAAGGGGAGGTCATTGTGGTTCTGCAGTTATCCTTCATCAGCATTACAATTGACTACAACAGCCCCTGTGGGGTGTACCTCAGCAGACACCTCCATCAACTGTAAAGTCCACAACAGCACCTCACCAGGAGTATCACAGAGCTTGAACAGATGTAATGTGTTGCCTGATTAAACAAGAGTGAAACTCCACACACTGCCATGCTGGCCACCCAGACGCAAGCTGTGCCTGATGTAGAAAGCCCTGTCCAAGCTAGAATCAAGGAACATGCTGCACCTTGTACAATC
>NW_025052636.1:0-10169 GCF_019279795.1 Protopterus annectens | reverse complement strand
TGACTCCATCAATCCGGTGGTTGGATGGCTAACAGGCTGACATTTCTGGATAATTAAACAAAAGGCCGAAATATTTGGTGAGAAAATATACAGGCGACGGATGATGCGCAGATTAAATAAGCACAATATTGACAGCAAAAGATGCGTGGTCAGGGCCTAAACAAGGAATAGAAATCTGAATGAAAATCTTTATGAAATTTGCTTTCCACAAGTAATGCAATTATTAACTTTTACTGACGCTTCAGTGGGAGCAAGAAAAGTTTAATGCAGTGTGCTTAGCTTTAGTTGAAGAACTTGGTTCTGAAACTCGAAAATGAAAATTTCAGAATTAAGCCGACCCGACACTTGTGAACTGCTTCTCTTTGGGCACCGCCTTGAAAGACTGATGCCAATGGCATTGGCTGCATGTTTACACCTAGCGACCTGGCGTCATGGAAGAAGGGACAACAACGGCGCGGGACCCAGAATTTGTTAATCAGGCGACTGAGAGCTACCGCAAACGAACAACCCAAATGTAACGACTGCAATAGTGAAACATGAAAATATCAGGTAGATCAACAGCAGACTGGTTGTGACCAGAAATGGGCTTGGAAGAGGCAAATTCGATGTCATGAAACTTTCTGGAAAATCAGTATGGTCTCTCTTGACACTCCAAGGTCACAACTTGGATACTCTTCTACCGATGAATGAGGCTACTAGAAGTAGAGTTTCAAGACAAACATTTTATACCACGGTTAGAAGAGGATCGAAAGGAGGAGGACTTGTTAGCGACTGAAGCACCAAAATCAGAATCTCATGGCTCTATAGGAGGCTTGTGGAGGTTAAATATGTAATACTTCTTTCTTGAAGGTTTTGCAGTCGGTCTTGACTCTTCTAGGAGTTTGGTTCATTGTGAAAATTCTCATAGTAGCTGCTAAGTATGCTGTAATCGTCAATCGCTTGAAGCTCCCTCGTTACGCTGAAATTGATGAGATATGGATATTCTGAATAGGCATAAGAGAGTTCATATTTCTACGTTCTTTGGCCCTCTAGAGCCTGATCATGTGAAATGGAGACACTGTTGGATGGTTTGCAGCCAGAAGGATCTCCTGCAGACAGGAGATGAAGAATACAAGGCCAGCCTGGCAATCTCATCTAAGTGGAGAAACCAAGCTGTGACTTGAGGGCTGTGTGTTGGGGTGAATCGGTACGAGGATGGGCGGGTGCCAGACTGGTCCGGATCCACAGGCTGGATGGTGAGCCATAGGAATGGGAACCAGACCGGCCGGGAATGTCGAAGACAGGGATCCTTTGCTTCTCAGCCACTGAGCTTTCTGTGGGAATTTCCGGGATGAGGGGAAAAGTACAGCTGTGTACTCTTACCATAAAATGTAGATGTTTGAGTGTATTCACTGTTGCAGTCATCATATTTGGGTTATCTGCCTGCAGGTAGCCCTCCAGCCGGCCTGAATACCAGAGTCTTTGGATTTCGTCGGGATGCTTGTCGCTTCCATGGCTAAGGTGTCAGTTTCCTTTAGATAATTTCTAATGATGCGGTATGTCTAGCAAATACACATGTATATATATATATATATATATATATATATATATATATATTTATACACATGTATATATATATATATATATATATATATGTGTATGTATATATATATATATATATATATATATATATATATATATATATATAACTGCTAGAAGAAAAGTCAGGGGAGCTGAGGGAGGTAACCAGGACTGCAGCAGTGAATACCTCTAACATCTACATTTATGATAAGTGTACACAACTGTACTATGTCATATGTTTCACTGTTGCAGTCATCACTTTGGGTTGACTTGATTTCCCCAGTTAAAAGCTAAGGAAGGGAGGAGGTAGTTAAAAAGCGTAGGGCCAACTATTGACCTTGCAAGACAGCTGTGGCAAATCAGCTCTGGATTTAGAAAGATAGGTGTTAATGATTGGTAAAAGTCACAGAGCTCAGTGGCAGCTTCGGGATGTCCCTGGTAGGGATCCTCGATGCACAGAGGTGGGCCAAGCCTGGTGGAATATTGATCTTATCCTGTGGGTAAGTTTTCCATCGTGCCTTGTAGCAGAAATGAATGCAATAGGCTATCCTGCATTTGAAATGGTTTGCTTTGAAATGGCCTTCCCCTCTGCCCTGCAACCAAGCCAACTAACGGTCAGATTTTCTGAGCTTAGTCCTGTCAAATTGAATCTAAGTTGTCTGTGCATCCAGAGAGTGCAATATCCGTTCCCCTTTGTTTTGTGGATTAGGGGAAAGAAAATAGGCAAATGAATGGACTGGTTTAGGGCCACACTAGACACCACCTTGGGCATAAAAGCGAAGGATTAGTCTGAAGAGCCTATCCATGGAAGATATTTAATGAAGGTTCCACTGCCATGTGAGGGCCTGTAATTCAGACACTCTTCTTGCTGAAGTGATGGCTAGAAAGGAAGGCTGTTTTCAAGAGAAAGGAGAATTTCAACTCTGCTGTTGCAGCTGGCTCCAAAGGGTAAGAGTAGGCGGCTTTTCCAAGCTACAAAGTTAAAATTTGGGCTTGAGTGGGGATCTCCTGGAGGTCTTACATTTTGGCCCCTCTGAGTATTGCTTCAGCAAAGGGTGAGAGAAGAGGAATTGGGCTCAGTATTGATGTGCTGAAATGGCAGGCATGAGATCTTAATTGGCGGGAAGAGGATAGGCCCTTGTGGAGCATTCTATTAAAATGCTCTAGAATATGTAAGGGTAAGCTGGGCACGCTGTGGCCATCCAATGAGCCTGGTTCCAGGAGCAGTATCTTTTCCACTTTTCAACAAGTTTTCTGGTACTAGGCCTCCTTGCCTCAGAATGACATTCCACACCTGCTTGCTGGGGATGCTGAGAGCTCATGGAAATAGCCAGGCTGCAGGTTCTGGGTTTGAAGCTGACAGTGCAGAATCGTACCTGTTGGGACAGCAGGGAAGGGATGTCTTAGGCAAGTGCCACATCGCGCAGCAGTGTCAGACTGCGCAGGAGAGATGTCCTACCAGTGCTGGTAGCCAGTCTGGGTAATCAGTATTGTTCTTGGCTTGTCCTGTTTCCAGTTTTAGTAAGCGCCGAGAGAGGAGAGGCAGAGGGGGAAAGGCATAAACGAGAGGCTTTCCCAAGGTGAGACAGGGCATGCACTTTCCAAGCTTGACTGTGGGGGAGTTCTGGTGCAGAATTTGTTCAATTGGTAGTTCTGAGGGTCTACCTCTGGAGTCCCCCATTTGTTCTTCAAGAGGTTGAATATCTTGGGTTCTAGTTTCCATTCATGTGGGTCCTTAAGTTTCTGTCAAGTCATCTGCCAGTGAATTTGGTTGCCTGACAGAATTGAGCTTATATTAGGTGCAGTAGCTCAAGGCTGTGCTCACAGAGCCTATCTTCTGCAGAGAGGGTGCGGAGTGGGTTCCCCCCACCAGCATTTATGTCACATAAAGTACAGTTTTGTACCTACCATAAATGTAGATGTCCGAACTGGATAGCATCTGCAGTCCGCCAACAAATGGGTTGTGGCATCACTGTCGTCAGGCAGCCCTTCAGTGAGGCAGTTCCAAAGTCTGGGTCTGGCCCGGCTGATCGCACTTCACCGGCGTCATCTCTGCTGGTCTTGGAGTATAAAGCATCGGCCCGGCCGCCACCATTTCATGTATCGATCTTTTTTCCCAGATGCCAGTTGCCCTCTTGGGAGAGCTAAATTTGGACCATCCAATGTATGCAGACAAGGTAGAGAGCAAATACAAAAAAAAATAGGCATATATGTACATATATACAAACAAATACATAAAGAGACTCCCCCAAACTGGCTATTGGAGTCTCCACCTAGGAGTACACCACAGAGGGGAGGAGGGTGGGTAATCTGACTGCAGATGCCTCCAGATTCGGGACATCTGGGTATGGTGGGTACCAAAGAGCATGCATATATTCATGGATGCATCTGCAGTCATATCAGGTAGAATACCATAGCTAAACTAGGGGTGGGAAGGAAGCAAAAAAAATTATGGTGTAGATAGGATCCTTGCAGTACAGCATTGGCCAAACCCCTGCTCGGGATCCCAGAATATAGAGGTAAGTGCATGCGCCAAATGTATGCAGGTCCAAATGCCTAATAATGTCATAGTTGCCCACTCCTATAAGTATTAAAGCTGTGGTAATGGCTGTAGCTCTTGTTGAATGAGATCCTTTATGTTCTGTAGAGTACAGTTTTCCATGTGGGGTAACAGAATCTGATGCAATTTCCTATCCATTTACGGAGATTCTGTCTGTTTTGGAAGTATTTTCCTTCCTTCCTGGGTGCATAGGCCACTAACAGCTGGTCATTTCCTGTTACCCACTTTGGTTCTGTATCGGGTAATGCGTATTGTCTATGTACATCAAAGTATGCAGTAGCCTTTCCCCTATTCTGTGGGTTGGGAAGAAGGTGGGTAAGGTGGATTGCCTGGTTTAAGGACACTCTGGATACCACCTTTTGGCATAAATGTGGGATTAGTTCTCATGGAGACTCTATCTTGATGGAAGATCAGGAAGGTTGTACTGCCATTACGACTGGAGTTCTGAAACCCTTCTTGCTGGAAATAATTGCCAAGAAGGAAGCAGTTTTTCCATGATAGGTGTTGCAGATCTAAGCTGTTCCTGCTGTGGTTCAAATGGAGGGAGTGTCAATTTTCTGAGTACAAAATTTAAGTCCCATGCTGGTGAGCTGGTGGTTTCTGGGAGGTTTGCATTCTTGATTCCTCTGAGAGATTACTGAAATACTAAGTGCGAGAAGACAGGTGGATCAGAACTGTATTCTGCAGAAAATAGCTGAAAGCATCGCTTATCTTGATGGAGAATAGGACAGGCCTGTGTGCTTGAAGCTCTTGCCAAGTACTCCAGGATAGCCTTTAGCAATATCTATGTTTGACACCTCTTTTCCTCTTTCCGCACTCCAAATTGTGAAACCTTTCCATTTTCCTACTTCAGTTCTGTGACCCCAGAGGTCTCGGGCTTCCAGTATAATGTCTTTAACCCTTTGGGATGGGTCTGGGCCTGGTGCTCTTAAGTGATGTTCCAGGCAGTCAGTTGTAAGGTCTTTTGGGGTTTGGATGCGGGATATTGTAAGAGGTTGTTCTGGAACAAAGGCATCAGAAGTTAACCACGGCCCCGTATCCCTGAGACGTACTCCCCTCAGCAGGGGATACCAGTGTTGTCTTGGCCAGTCGGGCCTTATCGGAATTAATCCTTGGTTGTTCCTCTTTGATTTCAGTAGTACCTTGACGCATCAGCTCAAAGAGGAAGAGGTGGGAATGCATGTGCTGTCAGACCTTTCCAACTGAGGAAAGAGTCACCTTCAGCCAAAGAGGGTGAAGCGATCCTTGTGCAGAATTTCCTGAGCTGGTGATTTGGTGGGATTAAACAGGTCTGTTTGTAGCATTCCCATTTTCTTTAACCCGATGGTCTCGAAGATGTCCCGGGTACAGCTGTTCGGCCAGAGCATCGAGGTGAAGACCTCTGCTTAACATATCTGCTAGGAGTGACATTTTCCTTTCTAGCACGGTTGCACACCTGTAACTGGATGTTGCTGACCGGGGCACTATTCCCAAGGTCCAGTGCATTCTGCATAGGGGCATGAGAATGGTATGCTACTTGCTTGTTGATGCACCATGACTACATGGTGTTCTGTCCTTATCAATAAATGGCGCTTCTAACTTGGGAAGGTTTGAATTTCTGGATTACTGATTTGACATTTCTTTGGTTATATTTTAAAATTACCTTTGGTCTAGGGGTCCTGATCCTTGTATACATTGTCAACATGTGTGCCCCAGCCTAGGTCTGGAAATCAGGGTTAACGATCGAATCTGGTTTGCATTTGTGTGGAGGCAAGCCTAGAGTTTCCCTGGCGTAGCCCATTTCGCGGAATTCTTGTTTCAGGCATGGGATTGGATGGGATCTCGGTTTCTAGCTGTACCTGTGTTGAGACCATAAGTTTTTAGAAATTTCCTGTAGCAGCTTTCTCATATACAGTCTGGCATGAGGGATAAGATTATGCATGATGCCACCGCAGATCCCGGCACTTTTCTTTTGTTGGTTGTTCTAACTGTTAATCTTAAGAAATGAAGGTGAGTAGTTCTTGTTTCTGCAGTCAGGAATGCCATTTGTTTCAATTCTGCACCGAGAAGGTTCTTGTCTGGGATGGAATCAGCCTTGACTTTTTAAGTTGACTGTATCAGGGCTTGTAACAACAAATGACCCTTTGTAAATCTATTTGTCAGCTTGTCTTGTTGTTAAACATGAAGTAGGTATGGATAGATTTGGATTCCTGTAGCCTGCAATGAGTTACTGATGCCAGGCATTTGCTTGAATACTCTGGGCGCAGTGGGTGCAAAGCCAAGGGCAATGCTGAGGTGGTAATGCTCTGATCCTGCAGGAATCTGATTATCTTCTGAAATTAATTAGGTATAGGGGCGTGCAGGTTATGCCTCCTTGAGATCTAGAGTCACCAGCCAACACTCCCGCCCAGCATGGGAAAAAGTTGCTGGGTCAGCATTTTGAATTTGGAACGATGATGTATGTGTTTTAAGGCGGACTGGATGTTCAGGGGTAGATTCTCAAGTTTTTCTTTTCTTGGGACGAAAAGGTCTGGAGTAAAATCTTTCACTGTTGATTTATAACTTATCACTGGCTATGTTGGTTAGCTGAGTTACCTGGTTTGACTTCTCTTCTTCTTTGAGTTGGAGGTAAGTTTGTTCTCTTTTTGTGTAAGGTGTGAGAGTGGAACCTGTAGCCTTGAATTATGGTTTTCAAAATCCACTTCTTTTGTGACAATTGTAGTTTGTGAGAATAAGGCTAACTTTCGCCTAAAGGGGTGCTGAAGAAGAAATTTGCTCTCAATGGCGGTGTCAGAATGATCACTGTGATTCATCCTGTTGCAGTGGCGTGGTTTGTGCTTGATGCCTCGCTGGTTGTGCCTTGCACTGCTTCACCTCTGTAGGCACTTCCTCTGGATTGGTTTCTGCCTGTAGGCGTCTATACCACTCTTTGGGTCTTGGAGAGTAGATCTGGAAAGGACAAAATTTTTGTGAATAATTTCTCACTAAACGAGAGCTGAACCTGTAAGAAATCCTTAACTGTTTGTACAGATTTTGCCTTCTCTTCATTTTCTTCATTACTTGTTGAGCAGAGGTACCAAATAGACTGTCGCCTCCATGCAAGACATCTAACTTGGCTTTGCTTTACCTGATCCATGGGAATGACCTGCTCTGTATGCATGCCTTCTTATCACTGTATACAAGTCATGGCTGATCTAAATAAACCTCCAGTGCATCATAGCCACATTTCAAGAATGGTTACTAACCTGCTGTATATTTATTCTGTTTCTAAACATATTCTTTTCTTATCTGAGGGTTCTTCCAGAAGAAACTTTCTTAGACAACTGATCAAGCAACTCTTGGTATTGGATCATGTAAACTGACAGTTTTAAAAGCTCTAGCTGAGAGAGTGGCAGGGTGGGCACGCCCCATCTGTCTACTACCAGACCTGGCTTCCCCCTTTCCAGAAGAGGTTTTTGTGAGGTAGAAGCGCTACTGTAGGCCCCTGGGATGGTCTGGGATCTGCAAGTGGGGCCCTGAAAAGGTGTGGTGAGTGTTGGGTACACCCCTGTAAAATCTGTCGGGTTTGGCAGGGGCTGGTGAGTAAAGAATCAGGTGCAGTGCAAACATCATTAAATGCATCATCTGGTAAACTGGAGGTATAGCTAAGGGCCTATGTTGTGTGGGGTGAAAAGTTCTAAGCCTTTTCTTGGTCGAGGAAATCCTGTTCTTGCCATTGGAATTGCTCTCTCGCCAGTTTCCCAAGAGAATTCTTCTGGAGGTGGGGAGGCGATGGAGATGGATTCATCAGCATGAGTCTTCATAAGTGGACAAAGGCCTCTGGCTGGTCTGTAGTGTGTCTGGAGTCCTCCGAGAAGAGTCCATCAGGGCTGCTCCTGCTGGGGTGGACTCTTGTCCTGGAGTCTCTTTTCTGGGCTGAGAGGCCTGTCTGGGTGTGATTGGGATCCCTAATTGAAATCATCTCCAGAGTAAGCATTTACAGGAAGCTAGAGGTGTCTGTGAGGGGCCTTAGCAGGAACTGTTTTAGCAGTTTTGGCTGCTTTGGCCCTGGCAAAAGGCAATGGGTGGCGCTGCAGGAGCCTACTTGCAGCACCAGTATGGGGTGGAAACATCCAAGGATGGTGTCAGATAAATCAGTGGAGAGCCACAGTAGTAGGCAAAATTTCAGAGGCCGATTCAGCTAAAATGGCAGGGCCTCAGTGCAGAAATCATGGATTCGGCTGATGATTGACAGGTTTTCTGGTTGAGAAACTGTAGAACGCTATGGTTTATCCATTGGTTTCGGCGAGCAGCGGACCCATGATGTCGGTCTTTCTTTGCGTTTTAATTATTTGGGTAGTGGATAATAAATGACGTGCCATCAATAAAATCTGGGCGAAAACTGTTATGAAGCTTCCGACCGATGCCTAAAGATTCGTGGTTGAAGGAAGAACAAGCTAAACAGGCAGCAACGTGTGGTCTGGGCCCTAACAAGGTAGGCAGTAAGGTGGAAATCCTTATGAAATTTGTTTCCCTTTTTCTGACGCCGGCTGGGGCAAGAAAAGGTCTAGCAGGGGTACTTAACACCAAAGTCTCCAGTAGTATTCGGTGGTAGGAATCTCTCTGGATCTGACCGACCCGGCACTGCGAACAACGCTTCTGCCCGGAAGCCGCGCGGCAAAAAGACTGAAAAATGGCGTCGGCGATGCCTTTATACCGAACCAGCAGGAAATGATCGCCGGGTGATGCGATCAGCGAAGCCAGACCCAGACTTTTGGATCGGCGACTGAAGAGCTGCCCAACTGACGGAACAACCCGGTACTTGTTATGACTGCCGGGTGCATCCGCGAAGGACATCTGTGTATTTTCTGTCTTTTCGTAATAGTTGTCCTGGGAGAATAAGTCTTTTGAAGGCTGTCAGAGCAATCTGTACAACTAACATTTATTTTTGGTTGATATGCAGGTGCATCTGTCTGGGTCCATTTGCCCTGAATGCACTGCCCTGCCATAAACCCCATAATCTAGTCGTCTGTTGTTGGGTTTGGGTATGAGGGTGGAGTGAAAGGAGTCCCGCATTACGTGCGGAAACCTCTGCCACCGAAAAGACTCTGTTTATGAACAAAGGATGACAAAGTCATTTGATTCTGAATAAAGAATATTGTACTATGACGCTATTTTAGATACACATGGAGTTTCCTCATATTTAGTCTTGCATATGAATTAGAATGCAAGGCCATAGCAGACTCCCACAGAGTATATTTTCCTTGAATGGCGCTGGGTTTTGTGGCCAATAGTTTGAAGTAGGTTATCAAAATAAACTTGTTTCTCTGGGTGAGAGTGCCATCTAGAAGTTTAATAACAAGCTTTGCTCACACCGGAATACAATGAAATCTGTTGGCAGGGTACTAGGTGAGATTTCTTTCGTTGTTGATGGTGCACCCAGTGGGATAAAGTTTCTTTACAATCTGCCAGGTGCTGTGGCCTTTGATCCTGGCTTTCTGCCGAATCAGACAATACGTCAGGTATGGGTAAATTTGAATATATTTCTCTGCCTGCAAATGCAATGTTTTAAGAACTGAACTTCTTAGCCCATGTTTCTGATAAGAAGCCAAAAAGGGAGTGCAGAGAACTGGGGTGCATGGAGCCAGCCTGAAACACATTTTCCATCTGGTTCTGTTGGGATGTGCAGGTAAGCTTCCTTTATGTCTAAGGTTGTAATAAGGTATCATAGCTAGCACAGGAAGAAACTGAAGGATTATTATTTTGAATTTGGAATACAGAAAGGGTATTGAGAATAGAGGGTCAGGACCTTGGGACCTCAGGAGTTTTCTTTTCTGGGTATCAGAAACAGTCTTGAATAAAAACCTTGTCTTATAGTTCTGCTGGATGGGTTGAATAGCCTGATGCACTGAGAAGAGGAAGAGGAACACTGTTGGGCCTCCACCTGCGGTTGGGGGAGGATTGTGCTCATTTTGGGTTAGTAGTGTATGGAAGTGGAATCTGTCTCGGGAGCCTATGTTCAAAACCCAATTGTCCTGGGTAGCTGGGTTCCCTGGTTTTTGCATGCAGAGGCCGAGCTTTCCTCTAAAAA
>NW_025052635.1:0-10544 GCF_019279795.1 Protopterus annectens | reverse complement strand
GAGATACCGAGTGCATCTACAAGCTCAATTCCTGCCAGGAAAAATGAATACAATGGCAGACGGACTAAGCAGAAATCTCATGGACCCACACGAGTGGAAAGTGGAACCACAGATTTTCAACATGTTGGCAAGTGAATGGGGGAGCCCAGACATAGATCTATTTGCCTCCCCCCAGAACTACCAGTTGGATTCCACACAAACAAGCCTGGAAAGTGGATGCTCTGTCCTTCAGTTGGAAAAATCTATCAGTCTATGCCTTTCCCCCTCTGCCTCTGCTCTCCAAAGTTCTACTAAAAGTCAAACAAGACAAACCAAGGATGATTTTGATTGCTCCAGACTGGCCGCGCCAACATTGGTACCCCCTCCTGTGCAGTGTGTCACAACTACCTCCATGGCGCCTGCCTCAGACCCCTTCGCTGCTGTCTCAACAGGAGAGCCAAATTGTTCACCCTCAGCTTCCAACATTGAACCTTGCAGCCTGGCTAATCACTTAATATCACCCTTCTCATCCCTCAGCAAACCTGTGTTGGATGTCATCTTGGAGGCAAGGAGACCTAGTACTAGAAAATCTTATGCTGACAAGTGGAAAAGATTCTGTGCCTGGAACCAATCTTTAGGAATGAGTACAGCAGTGCCCAATTACCTCAGATTTTGCAATATTTAACTGAGATACTCCACAAGGGCCTGCCTTTTTCCTCTATTAAAATCCACGCCTCAGCTATTTCAGCTCATTATAAAACCGAACCTCCCCTCTTTTCTCATCCTCTGCTCAAGCAGTATCTCAGAGGGGCAAAAAAGACCACACAGGAGAGCTCCTACCCCTTCCTGGGACCTTAACTTTGTTTTGGAGAAACTCACCCTACCTCCTTTCGAGTCAGCTGCCACTGCTGATTTAAAAGTTATTTCCTGGAAAACAGCTTTCCCCCATTTTTATGGAGTCTATGAGTTAGTATATATTTAAGTTGCAGTGGTGTGGGATTAAATGGGGTGCTGTAGGGATTTTGACCCCGTGCAAAATCCTCTTTTTAATGGAAGATGTAGTTATACATATTAACTCCAACAGTGTCCAAATTGAAAGGCACATAAAATTACATGGTGCATTTGACCAAACATGCTGACTGTAGTGCAAACTGAAACAAAAACATGCACCGACAAGCACTTTTTCAAAATGTTAAATTGACTAACAGTGGTTCTGTCATATATCCATGGTATTAAACAAAACACCAGAGCAGTTCCATAAAATAATCTGATTTTTATTCCACAAGAAAAATATTTGCATAGATACTTCTTTAGCACAGATAAGATAATAAAAGCTGCAGTCTTATACACTGTGATGTTTTATGTCCTCAAGTACTGTCAGGTGGACATTCTTGCTCACAGTGATGCCCTGGGGAACAAGGGTAAATGCAGCTGTGTCTGGTATTGTGTGCAAATACCTAGATATTCATGGAAAGTTATATATTCTGGAGGGGGAGCTGCAGACACTTGCTTCCGGGTCTGTGTATGCAGTTTAGATACTTGGTACAGTGCTGGCAGAGGATCCCATACCTGTACATCCATCAACATGATACTGTGGCCTTATCTTGCTGTGGCAATACCACATAGCTGTACAGATTAACACAGGTTACTCAAAGGCAGGAGTCATATGTCACGACATTACCCCTATTGTGGTGTAATGGCAGGTTTGGAGCCACCCATTTAGGTGTTTGCAGCCAGGGTTAATATGTGCATACAGCTGTGTGTGGGACCTGCCACATTCCATGCTGCCCATGCTCCCACACCCCCTCTATTATTCTATCCTCTTTTGAATTTATGGCAATTTTTCTCTCAAAGTTGGCCTTGGATGATTTTATGAGTGCTCGTATTTTTTTATTAATAATGATCAAAGGTGTCTTCTCTTTTATGGATTTTGCTCTATCATGTAACAGCTTTCTCCTCTTATTGGAAAGTTTGTTTATGGCTGGGGTCCACCAGACTGGACGTTTGCCCTTGGTGGAAAGAGTCTTGGTTTTATTAGGGATTGCCTGATCCATGCAGTCCTGGAGGTGTTCGTAGAAGGCATTTGTAAGGGCTTCCGCAGCTTGGGTTGTGGTTTCCACTGGCTCGGGGGCCTTGAAGGATACCACACCAGTTTTGAGTAGTGTGAAGTTTGCTTTAGAGAAGTTTTTCACTGTGGTCTTTTTTGTTTGGGGTGGGGGCGGGATGTGGATATCCAGTGAGATTAGTTTATGATCTGATCTCACCAATGAGGGATATACTTCCGGTGTGGAGCATTTTCTCCCCATGTTTGTGATGACGAGATCTAGTATATTTTCTCCTCTTGCGGGAACGGTGACTAGTTGTTCCATGGCATTTGAATTTATGAACTCCAGGAACCTTTAGGCTAGAAAGTTTGGGCTTGAGTAATGTTCCCAGTCTATATTCGGGTAGTTGAAGTCACCCAATATAATGGTGTTTGGAGATACATTTATACCCTCCAGTGTCTTCAGGAAGGATGTGTGAGGTTCCTGAGTTTGAGAGGGTGGCCTGTAGCATGCTACAAATTTTAGAGCAGTTTTGCCTATGGTTAATTGCACCTGGATTGTTTCCGATGCTTCGTGCGTTGCCACCAACCTGGAGGTGTGGGTATCCTTGATGAATATGGATACACCCCCTCCTTTTGTGGTGTGGTCCGGGTTTTGGGGCCGGAACGCATGATATCAGGTAAAACCTGATAGTGCCGGGGTGCTCTCAGGAGCCTTGAACCAGGTTTGTCACAGCACAGACATCGATGTTCTCCATATTGAGAAGGGCCTGGAGTGCGTGCATTTTGAGATTTAGACTTCTGGCATTGAGCAGCATTACCCTTAGTTTCTTCCCATTTTTGTTTTCTAGGGTGGTAGGTTTAGAATTTGAGCCTTGCCTAAAAAAGGCACTATGGGGGTGGCAAGAGCCTTAGCCAATATCCAGAATCCCAGGGGTGACAGGTGCAAGCCGTCCCTTGCGAAGCAGCGTGGCTTGTCAAGCATGTCATCCCAGGCAGACAGACACTGGATCCCCTTTGAATGACACCAGAAATTAAGCCAATTGTTAAAGCTGATCATCTTGTCTCTATGTTGTGGCATCATTCTTGGTGAAGGAAGGATGCTGCTCAGGGTCAGGGTCATACCTGCCTGGGCTACATAATCAGAGAGCTCCTCTATGTCTCTTTTCATGTAGTCCAGGGAGGTGCGTCTCAGGTCGTTCACACCAGCATGGACAATGACTGTGTCATATTTGTACTTGCTGTGGAGTGACCCAAGTGCTTGTGTTATGTGGCGGATTCTAGCGCCCGATAGGCAGCTTACTGTGACCCTCTCCTTGTTCAGCCTGGTGAGTGGGACGTCAGTGTGTCTGACTATGGAGTCACCTATGACAAGTATGTTTGGTGTTGTATTTGGCCTTAAGGGCTGTGACTGCTTTGCACACTGATTTTGTGGTTTATGTGTTGCCTGTGGTGTGTCATGAGGTGGCGGTTGCTTGGGTGTCTGCTTTGGAGGCCTCTGCTGTTTAGGTAAATTTTGCTCAGAGCCTCCGAGTATGTCTTTGTGTGTTTATGTGTTTGATTCATTGTTGTGATAGCTTTATGTGAGACTGGTTTTGTGGTGTGTGTAGTTGCCTTCTCCTCCTGTCTGGTCTTGCCAGTCCTGAGTTGAGAGAGCTCAGCCTCCAGTTTGGCTAAATAGCTGCATCTCTCGCAAGTATTTGTGTTATGTGGGAGGAGGAGATGGTTGTCTGTGTACATGAGGCAATTGTAACATTGCCTCAATATTCCCAGATTCACCAACTGGACAGGAGAGGACGCCAGCATCTGGCCCTTCTACATGCTAGAGAAATTAAGAAGTTAGGGGTGTAACTGAATAAGAGAGGACTTAGTAAGGAAGTGGGTAGTCCTGGGGGGGGGGGTTTCGCTAGTGAGGGACTTTCTATGATACAGAAGTGCTAAGCCTGAAAAGAAGATGCTTTTAAGACAAGTGCTGAGCTTTTTTTTTTTTTTAGGAACAAGTGCTGTGCTTTTTAGTTAAGGGATATACTGTTTAGATTACTAGCAGAGCAGTTCTAAGGGAAAAAATGAAGAACAGACTTTATGGAGACAGAAAAAGGAGGATGTTAGTGTGTTAAAGAGGAGGAAACCAATGATAGCCCAGTGGTACAATGGCGGTGACTGGGAGGTATGGAAAGAGGGTGAAGTGCCATTTTACTGACTGATACCTATTGGACAAGTAGGTTTTGAACCACAGAAGAGTGGGCTTAGACAAGTTTAAAAATATTGCTATTTCGGCATATTTGAAGTGTATTAACCCACCACTGAGTTCACACAGGTATGGGCATGCCCGCCATGATTGACATGCGGGAGGGCAGGATTAACAATGACAATTTGCCGTGATTGACATCGTTACTTTGATCGACAGGTTACTTTGTTAAATACATTTCACTAAATTCAGTATCTGCCAAGAGGCACAGCATGGAAGGAAATTTCTGTAAGACAGAAATAGGGAGCACTGGCAAGTAAACATGTAAAGTGATTTGTGTCTCTTCATGTTTACCTTGTTCCGCAAACATACCCGTCTCATTACTAGGAACGGGACAGTTCTAGGTGGGATGGGGATAACAATATGAGACTATGAGTACGGAATGGATTTCTCTGTCTACACCCCTGATGAGTAAGTACATTTACTACATAATCGATTACTTGTGAACCAAATAAATGCTACTGTTGGGAAGCTGCATTAATGTATCTCACCCCATGGCATTCTCGCACTGAAAACGTACTCTACGAGTTTCTAGGATGATTAGATAAAGTAGAAGTTAACACACCCTGCTTAATTTTTTGTAGTTGCTACATGAAGTTGCAAGCTAGTATTTAATTGTGAAAATATGGGATCCCCCCTGTCACATGCTGTGGTACACATGCAGTCTATCATTTCTGTTAGTGCTCTGTAGTACACTTGAATTGCTTTTTATATTGGTTTCATTGTTTTTGCCTCTTTTTGTGCAATTAATTTGTGTTTTGCATATTTACCTTGTGTTATGGTGGCATCTTTCAATCACCTTGTGTTTTGGTGGCATCTTTCAATGAAACGGTGTGCGGTGCAGTCAAATTGCTCGCAGGTGGGGTTTGGGCGGGGCTTGCTACTGCGCATCTGGTGGGTTAATACACTTCAATTACGCCGCTATTTCTTGTGTGGAGCTTTTCTCCCTGAGCCTCCACTGAAAAAGGACCTGTGTCCAGTCGGAATTTCCCATTAAACAAATGTAAATAAAATAAATAAAAATAGGGGGAGACTAGTTTGTCATTTCTCTAGCTTTGTTAACAGTATCTATAAAGGTTAGAAGTGCAGTGTTAGTACTATGGGAGGTGTGCAAGCCATATTTTGTGGGGGGTGGGAGTTCCTCCTGCAGGAGATAGTTTAGCAAATGTTTTTGAGTACATATGTCAAGTATTTCAGAGAGGATGGATGAAAAAGCCAGTACAGTTCAGTCATTTGATTTTTGATCAGCAGTACTACATTTTTCCCTTTTGGCCATAAAAACATGCTGCTAAAGGAGGGTATCCTGTGTACATGATATACAATGTATGTATATAACTTTTGAGTGGAGCAGGCATGTTTATTGTGATAGAGTGGCTAAAAAATTATCAATGGTTCTTTTCTCAAAGACCCAGAATCATAGACAATTTTCACATATTATTGCAATTCACGATAATGCAAAAACAGGTTTGGATAACTATTCATTTTCTGAACACAAGAAATATGAAATATGAAACTTTGCTGTTGAACATTATTGACTGAATGTAAACCTTGTTGATTTATGAGGAAATCAATTTTTGCAAAGGATATTAGCCTTATAAGCTCATTATCATTTTTCTGAATCGAACATAAGAGTTGTTAGGCCTGACCAAGCTAGTTGATAAGAGTCTTCGGAAACTCAAAGTCCATATGGTTGAGACCATATGATCGAGTTTTCAGAAACTTAAAGCTTTTCAATGGAGGTCACATTACAGCGAGAATCAGGAAATTTACCATCTGATATTGTTAATCCTCGTTCATTCCTTATGTATGGGTATCGGAACCGAGCCGGCCATCTTCCAAGCTTGTGTCAGCCACAAACTCTCGAGTTAAAACTCTTACCCAGAATTCCCCTCTCCTTGTTACCTCAGATTTAATTTGCCACGTCGCCATTCAGTCGTGTCAAGCTACTTCTCTTGAGCTAAGTACAGATATTTGTTGTCAGACTAGTCTAAAATAACTTTTTCTGTCAGAAAAGTTTCTAATTTGTTGTCCCTTACCTTATCGCATTTAGCGGCTATATTTCCTTGAGTTTCCTTCTCTTTACTCTGCACTTTTTACCGTGAGGTATTTTCTCCCTTACCATCATTGGTAAACCCTTCTTTTCTTCATTACCTTCGGGTATTCTATCGTACCATTGCTGGTACCCTTTCTTTCTTTCTCCTTTTCTATCATGGCAGATAAAAAAGGTAGTCCAGGATTTAAAAGGTGTTCAGATTGTGGACACAAATTACCTACATCAGATGTGCACTCTCTGTGTGTCTATTGCTTGGGTGTGCCTCACTTATCTGTTGACCCACCCTGTGGTATTTATAAGAACTTTTCCAACAGAACTTTGATTGAGAGGAAAAATAAGTTGTTACTGAAGGGACTTCTTAAATCTCCCTTTTGAGAGGCTATTTCTGGGTCGGAGGCTTCAACCCCTCCTAGAGCCCATAAGAAAAAATCAGATGATCTTACAAAGGCCAAGTCTCTGCCTTCGTCCCTGGCTGGGGGCTCCCGCCAACCAACACCCAAGAAGGCTAAACTTTCTGCTTCAGAGCTGACTCTCTCGGCCCCAGCGCTTTCGGTGCCTACACCTTCGGCGTCATCTGTCATTTTGGCTCAGTTTACTGTAGCCTTTACCTTATCAGTACTGAGGGGCTCCTCGGTTCAGACTACTACTGCACCGGCACAGACTGTTAGGTTGGCGCAGACTTTAACCACATCATCTCTGACATCTTACCCAGAACAGACGCCTCAGTTATTGACACCAAATGTTTTGGTTCCAGCTTCAGTACCATCAACCACTGTGGCACCGATCTTTATCAGTGCAGACCGTGTCCTCGGCACCATTTGTTTTCCTCAGTGCAGACATCCATAGTCCAGTCTCTCTTGGCACCGTTGTTCTCAGTGTGGACTGATGAGGTGGGCACCAAGCTTGTCTCTTCTGTGGATAGACCTGTTTCTCCCTCAGCTGTGTCCGTGAAGTTCACTAGAAGCCTTTCTGAACACGACGTGTTGCGTCTTGTGGATCAAGTGCTTCTGGCCAGAGGTATCCCACCCCCCAGGACCTATCCTTCCTTGGGAGGTGATCACCCATCGCCAAAGACCCCTTCTTATTCTCCTCCTTCATTGCCTTTGAAGCCCCTTGATATAGCACAGTCTTCCCCCTCTACGGTTCCCTTTATGGACCTCACTAAGGAACCACAGTTGCCTTCATGGCAGGAGAGTTTTGCTACGACCCAGGATGATAGTTGACATGTGTAATTTGGTGTTTCACAGCCATCTGGGGACTACAGGTCGGCAGGCTGAGACACTTAGGGGAGGGGTGACCCATGTCCTGGACACTCACCCCTCTTCACGTGGACCAGCCTTCCTACTAATGGAGATGGCTCTGGCATCTGCTGGCGATACTGTGCTGTCTATCTCCCCACCATCCTCTGGACCGCTATGTTCACAAGTCGCACCTAGGTGACACCGGGCACAAGGGCCTCAGGATGCATTCCTACAGGAAACCCCTTTTCTGTTGTCTTCCCCAGCTTCCCCCTCTGAGGAAGTTCACCAGAAACGTTTGTGCAAGAGGAAGCACATGGACTCCACAGAGGAGTCCCTCACTGAAGACACAGACTTTGATGATGGGGAAGGGTCCCCTCGGTCACCCTCTGAGGTATCCTTTGGTGATATCCTCAAAATCCTTAAACAGAGAGGTGACTGGCCGCCCTCTAATCCGACCTCTGAGGAGTCTGTGTTCCTGCAGGATTTTCGTGCCCAGCCCCCTACCTCCTGGGTTACTCCACCTGTCGATGAAATGGTCCGGCTCATCATGCAGCATGCATGGAAGGCTCCTGACACCGCTGAGGCTATCTCCCAGAGGCCAGATAAGATTTTGTCCCCTCCTGCTACAGATCCCCATTGGTCCAAAGGTCTTCCTGTGGATGCTCTGGTGGTGGCAGCTGCAACCAAAAAGGATCTGGCGGAAGAAGAAAGCCAGACTGTCCATCCACCCAACAAAGAGTCCCGGGCTCTGGACAGGATAGGAAAGCACACCTTTGCATCAGCAACCTTTGCTATCAGGTCCCTGAATTATATGGCACACTTTACCATGCTTCAAAAGGATCTAATTTCTGAGCTCTCTGAAACCTTGGCTGGTGCCATGTCTGATAAGGTCCATGACAAAGTGGCCTCTTGGATGGCCACCATTGAGTCAATATCTAACTCCTCCATGCGACTGATATCTCACTCATCAGGAGCAGCTAGAACGGCGGGTTCAGGCGTGGTCTTGAGATGACAAGCCTGGATATGCTTGTGCAATTTCGCGGAACCCTTTAAGGCTTCCTTTCTTAATGCTCCCATTGAAGCCTCTTCCAATCCTACCAGAGCAGCCCAACTCCTTTCCTCTGGAGGTGGCTGGGGGTCATTTCTCCTTGTACCCTTCTGCCTGGCTAACCATCACCACCGATTCTTGGGTACAAAGGATTATAACCAGAGGTTATCATATCCCCTTCGATCTTTGTCTTCTCCCTTCAAAAAACTTACCCGACATTCCACCCAGTCAAAGGGAAGAAGCAGCATTAGAGATAGCAAAGCTGCTAAGAAAAAGAGTCATCCAAATAGTCCCTCCAGACCAGATAGGATCTGGATTCTACTCAAGACTATTTTTGGTGCCAAAGAAAACAGGGGACTGGAGACCAATTTTGGATCTCAGTGTGTTGAACAAATTTGTAAGAGTGCAAAAATTCCGGATGGTCACAATAAAGTCTATCCTCCCGCTTTTGGAAAAAGATGATTGGATGTGCTCTATAGATCTTCAAGATGCGTACTACCACATAAAAGTGGACAGGCCATCAAGAAGATTCCTGCGCTTCTGTGTGGGAGCCAGTAACTACCAGTTAAGAGTGCTGCCATTCGGGCTCTCTACAGCCCCCAAAAGTGTTCACAAAGTGCATGGCAGTTGTCACAGCCCACTTGCAACTACAAGGATTCCAGGTGTTTCCATACCTAGACGACTGGCTCATTTCCACCCCCACCAGACATCTATTGGAAGAGGCCCTGGCATACTCTCTCTTCATTGCAGAAAAGCTAGGCATAACCATAAACTTCTGAAAATCCAATCACACCCCATCTCAGTCCATAGAATTCATAGGGGTCATCTTGGATACAAAGAATTGCAGAGCATCCATTCTAGAGCACAGAATACTAAGGATAAAACAACAACTGGTCCAAATCCTTTCAAGGGTGAAATCCACAGCTCATTCTGTCCTTCAGCTGTTGGGGTCCATGGCAGCGTCTGTCACCATTGTTCCCCTACCAGGTTTCACATGAGGCTTCAACAATGGCTACTGCTCACTCAATGGTATCCCTTTCAGTATCCTCTTTCAGCCAAGATTCGAGTAACTCACAGATGAAAACAGGATTTAAATTGGTGGATGTCCCACGACCCATCACAATGGTCTCGCCCATTCTCCCCCCAGCAGCCCAGGGCCACAGTGACCATGAATGCTTCTCTGATGGGGTGGGAGGGCTATGTCAGGGACAGACAGTCCAAGGCACTTGGTCCGAACTGGAGGCCCAACTGCATATAAATGTTCTAGAGCTGAGGGCAGTGTTTCTGGCATTGCAAGCATTCCATCCCCTGCTGCCGTCCGGGACTATTGCGATACAATCAGACAACATGGCGGTGTTCTGGTACATCAACAAACAAGGTGGAGCCAAATCTTACCCCCTTTGTCGAGAAGCCATGAGGATATGGCAATGGTCGATGGCTACCAACCGCTTTCTCCTAGCAACGCACATTCCCAGGAGTTACAACGTGATAGCAGACAGACTCAGCGGGTGCATTCTACAACCTCGCAAGTGGTCCCTGAATCCCTTGATAGCAGCGGAGATCTTTCACCGCTGGGGCCATCCTTGCAACCTCTTTGCATCCCCAACCAACTACAAATGCAGCAACTACTTCGCCCTGATTCCCCCTCCAGGACAGTCACCCAGGGATGCTCTAGTCCACGATTGGCCCTCAGGTGTTTGCTATGCTTTTCCACCTCTACCTCTCATCCCACAGTTTCTGAAGAAAGCACTTCAGTTGAAGAGCAAGGTGATCCTCATAGCACCACATTGGCCTCGTCAGATTTGGTTCCCCTTCCTTTGGCCTCACCTGTTAGATGAACCGTGGATTCTCCACTCAATCCCGCAGTTGATCTCCCATCCACAGAATCTGATTCACTCCACCCTAGACAGCGTGAAGCTCACAGCTTGGCT
>NW_025052634.1:0-10009 GCF_019279795.1 Protopterus annectens | reverse complement strand
GAATGTGTTTTTGCCCCTTTAAAACAGGGAATTTTTTTTTAAAAAAAAAAATTTTTTTGTGCTCAAATCTATATGAAGAGCAAAAGGTTGAAAATAGTATAATATGTAATGCATTTAATTCTGTTTTACTAGAATAATAGTAGAAATGAACTTGCATATTATTGCTGAAGCTTAAGTTGCAGTGTGTGAATAAGGCTTGACTCCTGAAGGCAGCTGTACAGCCCAGTCTTCATGGCTAAGCTGGCATATGTCTGTCAGTAAAGATTATTTTGCAAAGTTAGAAAATAATGAGATCTGTGTGCATGTATATCTTTTTCCTACTTCCACCAGAAGAATGGCCTTGTGCGCACTATCAGAGATAATGTCCAGCTGGTGAACAAGAAAGACAAAGAGAAGCATTAAAGAAGACATGCACCATTGTATTCGCTGAATCTAATCTAAGAGCCTTGAATTACGCTACATCCTCGGAGGAAGGACATTGTGACCGACCAGGTGCTTTGCAAGGCTGTAATATTCTCATGGGAAAAAGATTTTGAAAAGCACTATCTCAGCACTTTTTCATAAGTTACTATGATGTAAAGACCTCTGTCACTGACCACGTCAGTGAGGTGGGCAAAAAGCTGATTGTAAATGATATAAAATGGCAAACACTGCCTAAATAAAGTTAGACAAAATTCTGTACAAGTTTGTGTATGTTTTTTTGCCTCCTAATGTACATTAGAGTATTTGTAAATTAGATACTTGAGTTTCCTGCACATTCACATGTCTGTTGGCTGACTGTCATTTTAAAAATGCCTAATGATTTTTACAGTCTGATTTTAACAATTTATTTCAACATTTTGGTCCTTCTCAAGCCGGAATTCCCTTGGTTTTCAGTAGCTGCAGGTCACAAGAGTGCATGGGTGGTTATAAATCTTATGGAGAAGCTGCCAAACAAAATGGTTCCTCTTAGTGAAAAAGACCTCCGACTGAATTGTTGTGTAAAGAGGCTGTCCACTTTCTGATCTGTGGCTGAAAAGCGAAGACTGGGCCCCAAGAAAAAAAAAAAGACAGTCATAAAGCCGGAGGCTCAGGTAAGTGTATAAGAATTTCCTCTTTGTCTTTGTTTTAGATCAGAGACCAGGTTACACTGTGCTAGTCACAAGGTTTGTGATAGCAGGAGAGAGAGAGTCAAGTATTGTATCTTGAGTCATAGATCAGGAATAACAAAGCAAAGTAAACAGTCATTCTAGACACTACTGTGGATATGGAAATAAGATACCACGTGGTACAAGAGAAGGGTTACGTGAACAGTCTTTAAGACATGGGAGAGATCAGTGCAATAAGATCGAGATCCGCCCTAACGGATAATGTGAAGCATATGCAATTGCAGTAACCAGATAATGTCAGATATTTTGCAAAATGTGTTAACAACTAAAAATTTGATAGTAAACTAGATAAACTTTCACTAGTTAAACTCCTTAAACAAGCTTTAATCTGATGCTGGGCGTCAGGCAAAAGAAAAACAGCACCAACTAGGCATACCAAGCACATAGGTGGATTGAGGAAGCAAATTGTAAAAAAAAAAAAAAAAACAGAAGCTTAAAAAATTCTGAAACATTTTTAGACAACAGAGTAAAAGGTCTGACAGACAGAATCTCTGAAAAAATGAAAACTTAGAGTAGACTGACTTGCATTAATGCATACAACAGGAAAATGAGACAGTAGATGGATATTATGTTAGATTATTAAAATGCTTAAAACAACAATTAAAAAAACATTTTAAAAGGTTGCATTGCCTCTGTTAGTAGCTTTATTACAAGGCATATGATAGATCACTGAACAAGCAGGCTGCAAGCCTTACTTGAGTATGCTAGACGCACTGAAAGACACTTTAATAGTAAAAAGAAAAAGGCACAAGTCTTCACTGCTGAAGACGGAGCTGAAGTATTTGTATTACAGTCAGGTAAAAGGGCATCTAGCTAGGGACTATAAACAAAATAAGAAAGCAATGACAGAAGATAAAGGAGATGTGGACTGACTATATGATAGTGATAATAACCAAAATCATCAGGAAAGGTTAATAAACAAAAAGAAAATGTGAATGTAGTAGAGGGAATAGAGGAAGTACAAACAGATGTAGAGGATAAAACGGAAAATAAAATTTTAGATTTAGCATTGTTGAGCCTGGAGCTCTACCTAGCAGATACAAAACCAGAAGTAACACTTCTGGTGGAGGGAAGAAAGGTCAAATTCCTGTGTGACTCAGGAGCGTCACGGACTTTGATACACCCCTCCAAGTTACCAAAACATTCTGAATCACCTGATTATATATTAGTAAAGCAGCAAATGGACAGCTATACAGGAACCACTTTCCCATAATATAGCAATAACTGACCCTGTTTCAGGTATGACTCAGAAAAGTAAAATTGTAGTTTCTGCAAAAATATCCAGTAAACTTACTGGGAAGAGACCTGCAGATATTTGGCATAGCAGTAGTTCCTACCATGCAGGGTATGGAAGCACAAAGACAAATGGATGCTCTTGTGGTGTGATCAGAGGTGAAGCCTATTATTGGTACAGCCAGGACCTGTTATGACTGGTCCAAGGGCAGTAACCAAAGAACTGATAAACGTAGCCATCAGTAAGGTGCTGGGTACTCCCTTGACACTGATCAGCAGCACTTGTTACATTGTACCATACTACTGTAGCACAATTGGACCTGATAAGGAATATGGTAAGAATCCTGCTGACAAATTAATATTACTAAACTTTATGCTGGCATTGAGGGAAACAGTGTAGTAAGCTGTTCATTACCTCAGGAGTTCATGCGATGGTATAACTCCAACAGACTGCCACATGTCAGCTTGAGAAAAAACAAAACTGTTAAATCGGCAGACTTAGAAAAAAAGATAACAAAATCGGAATACAGACTGATTTAGAAATGTCAGGACAAGGGATATAAAACAAAACTGAATTGGTTGACACAGACACATACAGCTGTACACTTGCAATCTAGTAAGGACAGCTGATTAGCAGTTTTATTAAAAGACAAAGAAGAGCCCTTGTGTAAAATGCCAACAACTCTGTGGTCAACAGGCAAGCTAAATGTAGGGCTTATTCAGGCAGCAGGACCAGTTACAATTACCCCAAAGTCAGCTTTTAGACCACAGAAAAGACAATACATTTTGGAAAAGATGCAAAAGTAAAAATTGCCTCATAATAAGCAGCATTACTCAAAAAGGAGTACTGGTAGAATCTCCTGATTCACCATGTGATACACCCTATTTCCTGTTAAAAAGCAAACGGGGAATGGCAGATGGTACTGGGCAAGATTTATAAGCTGTAAATAATGCAGTAATACCTAGAGCACCCACGGTGCCAGACCCACATACCTTGTTAAATGATTTAAAGCCACAACAGAAGTATTTTACTGTGGTAGATATAAGCAATGCTTTTCAATACCTATACATCCTGATAGTCAATATTGATTTGCATTTACATTTCAGGGTAAAAGGTATACATATCTGACTACCACAGGGATATTGTGAGAGCCCAACAATATTTGCACAAAAATGGCTACAACCTGGCAGGGTCTACCCACCAGAAGGTAGTCAAATTTTACTTTATGTAAATGACATCTTAGCAGCACCCAGCAGCAGTGCAGGGTGAATACAGTAGCATTATTAAAATTTTAGTAATACAAGGACACAAAGTAAACAAAAGTAAGTTACAAACTTTGGGAAAAAAAACCCAGGTTAGATACCTGGGATATGTGATATTCAATAAAGGTAAAATACTAGATAATGGGAAAGAAAAAGAAAAACAACAATTTTGCAAGCACCCAAACCAACAACTAAAAAAAAAAGAAATAATGTCTTTCTTAGGTACAACTAATTTTGTTGAAGCTGGGTACCAAATTATTTTACGATGAAACAAAAGCAGAAATGGCTTTTGCAGGCTGAAGCAGTTAATAGCTTCTTCATTAGTTTTAAGACTTCCAAGTTATCACAAACGTTTTTTTTTAGACCATAGATTGTAAGCAATGGTACATGACATCAGTATTAAAGCAACAACATGGGAATAAGCAATGCCCCATAGCTTACTATTCATCACAGTTAGACCCAGTGGTGCAATCTTTGCCTCACTGTGTACAAGCAGTAGTTGCAGCAGCAATGGCAGTGCAGGCTTCAGCCTCAGTGGTGTTATTCCACCCTCTCACATTGAGAATGCCTCATGCAGTTGCAATAATTCTGCCTACAAGAAAAAGTTGCATACCTTTCTCCTGCTAGACATCTTTCATGTATGACCATACTGCTGAGTCAACCTCATATGAACAGTTAGCTTTACCTAGACAAATCTTACAGATATGCCCTTGGATGATGCTGAGGTGACATATTACGTGGATGGCTCATGCAGAAGGGGTCCTACAGGGAAAAATCTGGTGGGGTATGTAGTAGTTACAGACACTAAAAATTTAGAAGCACAAACTTTGCCACACAACTTGTATGCTCAAGCAGCAGAACTGGTAGTTTTGACAGGAGCATGTATTTTAGTAAAAGGCAAAAAAGTGAACATATATACTGATAATCAGTATCGTTTACAGTGCATGTGTTTACACAACAATAAAAAAAATAGAGGGATGATTACATCCAGTGGAAAACCTATTAATCGTGCGCAATTTATTTTGGAGCTATTAGAATCTATTCAGTTGCCTACCAAAGTAGCTATTTGTAAATGTGTAGCTCATACAAAACAACAGGATAAGATCTCAACAGGTAATGCACGAGCTGATGCAGCTGCAAAGCAAGCAGCCTCAGACTCAGAAACTTTATTTTTAAATGAGAAATTACAACCCTTTGAGATTTTAGATTTAGACATGTTAAAAACAATGCAAATGCTTACTACAAAAGCAGAAAAACAAAACTGGGTAAAACAAGGTGCAATTTTTGAGAATGGACTGTACATTTCCAAAGGAAAAAAAAACAATATTGCCGTCTAATTTATTTTAGATATGCAGCTTTGTTGAGCCATGGGCAGAGCCATGTCTCAACAGGGGGGATGGTACAGTTAGTAAATAAAATATTCCAAACATATGGATACATAAATTATACAATAAAATTTTGTGCAGCTTGTCATACTTGTAACAAGCACCATGCACAAGGAGCATTTAAAACAAACAGGGAGTTTCCCTACACCACCATATCCATTCCATACTATTTGTATGGACTTATAGAAGTTGAATAAATGTAAAGGAAAGAAATACTGTTTAGTGATCATAGATATGTTTTCAAAATGGGTAGAAGCTTTTCCAACCAGGAATCGGATGCAGCAACAGTGGCAAAGGCCCTAGTAAAGGCAATAATTCCTAGATTTGGCCTACCGGAAAGAATCCATAGTGTCAATTGCCTACATTTTGTCAATCAGACAATTCAACAACTTGGGAGATTTTTTTGGGATTTCCTTAAGGAATCACTGTGCTTACCACCCACAGTCAGCAGGACTGGTGGAGAGGTACAATGGGATTTTAAAAAAACAAGTTAAGGAAGTTGATGAGTGAGACTCAGAAGAATTGGATTTGCTGTTTACCTCTAGCATTGCTGAGCATGAAAACAGTAACAAATGTAAAGGGTTTGATCCCCTTTGAAGTAGTATTTGGAAGGCATATTATGTGCCTCAAAAGCTCTCATGCCTGCAGAGCTGGAGGCTGACAGTTCATTAGCTAATTATATAAAAAAAACTGTTAATAAATAAATCTGTTTTGCAGTTTAACTCTTTTTCAGACAAAAGAACTTTCAGCTGAATAAGAACTTTGTGACTGATACACAAGGGCAAAATGGCCAAGAGTAAAGCAAACAAAAAGCAGACCAACCCAAGAACTATTGCATAATTATTTTGTTAACTGTGCATTTGTTGACTATAAGTGTGACAATTTTTCTCTTATTGTGGTTTTTCCCTGCACTCAACCACACAAGTGAAAGTGAGAAGACGTGATGAACTGTTTATAGACTGGCATCCAAACTTTAACACATACCTGGCCATGAAGCAAATGTATACAGAGACTATAAACTTTTCAAATTGCTGGGTTTGTACAGCTATACCAACAGCATATAAAAGACTGTAATGTCCACTGTCCCTCTGGGGATAAAATGAGACTTTGGAAAGTTTTTTTATACAGAAACTGTGAGATCGCAGGACAAAATTGCTTTATTTTTACCTGTCACACAAAAAGGAGTTGTATGTTCTACGAAAGTGATACCCTCCAGGTGGGCTGGAGTAATGGTAATATAATAATGTCTTATAAATGTTACATTAAAGTCAAAAGAGGGGGTACTGTTTGTGATACTAACCATGATTCATATCTGAGTTCAATGAAAACTACATTAAATGCAGTATGTGACAATCCAGTCTTAACTAAGCAATTGTCTATTAAGGATAGAAAAATGTTTCATGCAGGGATAACACGTATTAGTACCAAAGTAATGATTTTATTTGTGGGAAAAAGGCATATAAATGGTTACCTGAGAATTGGTCCGGCAGTTGTTTTTTTGGGTTATCTGGTTTCAGCAATAAGACATACTGCAGAATTACCTTTGGGTAAGATACAAAACGTAAGGAAAACAGCTCGAGAATCTGAAGGTCCAGTGAAAAAACCTGTGAATCCAGTTGGTAAAATCGAAGCTGGTTGAAAAGACCATAATTCAGTGAAAGACAAAAGTAAATTGACTCATATGAACTTGGGCAACAGTGTTATATCCAGGGCAGAAATACCACCAGCCTATGAAGCAGTCAAATCGATCTGGGAGCTGAGGAAGCTGTCAAGAAGTTATGAGCAATGCAACTTTTTCCACCCTACAAAATCGAATGGCTCTTTACTTCACCCTAGCGGCAAGAGGTGGTACACGAAGAAAAATGCTGTGCGTACATTCCAGACAACCAACATGAAATCAATGACCACCTAGAGGTAATTCAGCAAGTATCAGCAATGACTAAACCAGACCCAAACCCACTGACGGACTTTTTCCAGAATCTGTTTGGGGGTGGGGTTCCATCCTATTAAACATCTAATTGCTATTTGTGTGGGTATACTCCTAATAGGAGCATGTGTTTACTGTGAAATTCCCTGCATGAAAAGATTAATCAAAAGTTTGTTGATATATCTGTTACTAAAACTTTTTACCAAAGTGTTGAAATTAAAAGATTAATTTCAGATGATGCTTTTTCTGAAATATAAAATAAATGACTTACTTAGCTGAAAGTCCTTGAAAGGAAAAGGCTAAGAAATGAAATAATACTGTTTATGTTTCAAATAGAATGAAATGCATTAACAGGAGGGAGAATGTCAGAAAAATAGGTATTCAAACATCTATAAACTGTTAGGGAAATGTGTGCTTTAGACAGGAATAAATGTGCTCAAATCTATATGAAGAGCAAAGGTTGAAAAATAGTATAATATGTAATGCATTTAATTCTGTTTTACTAGAATAATAGTAGAAATGAACTTGCATATTATTGCTGAAGCTTAAGTTGCAGTGTGAATAAGGCTTGACCCTGAAGGCAGCCAGCTCGGCTGGCTAAGCTGGCATATGTCTGTCAGTAAAGATTATTTTGCAAAGTTAGAAAATAATGAATCTGTGTGCATGTGTATCTTTTCCTGCTTCCACCAGAAGAATGGCCTTGTCGCACTATCAGAGATAATGTCCAGCTGGTGAACAAGAGACAAAGAGAAGCATTAAAGAAGACATGCACCCATTGTATTCGAACTAATCTAAGAGCCTTGAATTGGCTACATCCTTGGAAGGACATTGTGACCGACCAGGTGCTTTGCAAGGCTGTAATATTCTCATGGGAAAAAGATTTTTGAAAAGCACTATCTCAGCACTTTTTCATAAGTTACTATGATGTAAAGACCCTGTCACTGACCACGTCAGTGAGGTGGGCAAAAGCTGATTGTAAATGATATAAAATGGCAAACACTGCCTAAATAAAGTTAGACAAAATTCTGTACAAGTTTGTGTATGGTTTTTTGCCTCCTAATGTACATTAGAGTATTTGTAAATTAGATACTTGAGTTTCCTGCATTACTGTCTGTTATTGACTGTCATTTTAAAAATGCCTAATGATTTTTACAGTCTGATTTTAACAATTTATTTAACAGTCAAACAGCAACATAGTATGTCAAAAGTAGCTAAATGATTTGCAATGAAATTTCAAAGATAGACAAATATATAGCCTAGTGATGGAGAACCTATGACACACTTGTCAAAGATGACACATGCTATAATGTTCTGGGTGATAAGTCAGTGATCACCAAAACCCGAGTTGCCAAAGACAATGCTTTTGCATTCATTGCTCACGTGAAGTGTACTGAATTATTTTGGGTTTGGCATTTCAAAAGCACCTGGCACAAAGGGTTCACCATCACTAGTGCAGCCTTTCAGTGAAGGTCCCCTGGGGCTTTAGTTTGTATGCCTTTGCAGCAAGGTCTGACATTTTATATTATATTTGGTTTTAATTGGGGTGCTATGATGAAGTCTGGTAGTACTCTCAGTACAACAGTGGTCTGAATAATATTTCACTGGTTTGTCATTTCATCAGATGCAAAAATATAATTTATTTCTTCTGAATACAGATTTATTTTAGTCACTGAGCATATGACTCCTCCCACCCTCAATTAGTTGGTCCATATTATCAGACTGAAACTTTTAAACTCCAAATACCATATGTTCGAAGTTTGAAAATTTTGAATCCTAAAAAAAAAAAAAAACAGGAAACCTGTCATTAAGGGTTGTATGTGGGGGGGGCAAGCCCCCTGCACCCCCCCCCCCGCTACTTTAATATACCAACTCTGAGATCACACTAAATTGAAGTAAAGAAGAAAATTCTCTACAACGATCTCTGTTCACACTTGAGATGTTTTCAATATTTGAACATGTTGTCGCCCAGATCGTGTTCGACTATTGAAATCTTCGCTGTGATAATACAGACCCCAATTAGTATCATGGGTAGTAAACTACTTTACAAGAAGATAATGTGTGTGTGTGTGTGTGTGTGTGTGTGTGTGTGTGTGTGTGTGTGTGTGTGTGTGTGTGTGTGTGTGTCTTATAGCTGGAGCAACCAGCTAAATACATTTTGTATCGGAGGATTGTGATATATTTTTCTGAGAAATTTGATATCATAATTTGTCAGTATATATATGAGAATTGTTTTATTTAGGTGTTCTTATGAAATGAGGACCAAAATGCTCCTTTCTATGAAAAATTAGTATTCTCTGTCATTTTCAATTGCAATATCAAAACAGGCATATTGTATGTACTCTGAGTGGCATGCACATATTTGAGATTCATAGATTGTTTCTAGGTTGATAACCAGAGGGGCGTTTCTAGGACTAGCTAAGTTTTCCCAAAAGAATAACAATGTCCTGTGTGAATAGGACATTGACAGCCAAGGATTTATAAGATATCTCCTGCCATAAGGGATATGGGTGCCAGTACTGGTTTAAATTTCCTGTTCCACATTTACTGGTCTATGTTGCACTTAAACTGGGTAATAAATTAACTCAGCTTCACATGGATGGGAAGCCTGTTCAATTGGAGGGTCAGTCTTTGGGACACATCTCTGTCTTTCCAGCATGTTCTGTTTAAGTCACAGACAAAATTCAGGTCCGTAGACCTTGTATTTCTGGTACTGTATGACTTACAAATATGTAGGAGATTCATAAGTGTGTAGTTTGTGGATGCCTTGTAAGTCAAGCATAAATCACCCCTCAGCAATCTATAGGAGGAAGCGTAGAGGGAAAAGGGGAAGGGCTTTAAGGTGTGGTGCATAAGGCAGGTTTGTTATGCCTTATATTCTTTTGGTAAGGAACCTCTGTGGTAACTCTAAATGCTTCATATTCCTAGCCAGGTACCTACCAGAGGGAGCACTGTACTCTATGATTGGTCTGATAAGTGTAGAGTACAGTGGGATAATGAACACTTTGACTCTAGATGCCATGCCCTTACTTGATTTTAAATGTGGCCACATTGGT
>NW_025052633.1:0-10207 GCF_019279795.1 Protopterus annectens | reverse complement strand
GTCATTTCTTCCCTGACGTCAGTGCGCCAGGGGTATACAAGATGCATCCGACATCATTTTCTTCAGTCTCTCTTGCTGCGCGGTGCCCGAAGCAGAAGCAGTTCGTAAGTGCCGGTCGGCCGACTCCTGAGATTTTCGAAGTCGAATTTCAGATCTGAAGTCTTCAATAAAGATAAGTACCCCGTTGGGGAAACTTTTTCTTGCCTCAGACCGATGTCAGAAAAAGTTAATTGCATTTCTTGTGGGAACAAATACCTCATAAGGACTTCCACTCTTACTGTATTACATGCCTAGGCCCTGACCACGACGTCACTAGTTGTTGGTTTTGCGCTAGATTTAACAAGCGCACTATAAAAAGATGTTTTGATTTTGCTTTGCACTACTTTGGCCGAAGGTTCAATTATACAATGCCGTCGGAACAACTGACCGCAATTCTTAAAAAAACGCGAAGACAAGGATAAAGACAGGCATCCGAGGTCCAAAACCGACGAAGCCTCTTCTAGGCCAGTCGCCGGTTCTCAGTGAGGCGCTTTCGTAGCCCCTGACACCTGCTACCTCAGAGCCGCAGGCTGCCACCAACTCCCACTTGGAGACAACTAGGCCTCTGGAAACTCAAGGTATTGGGCCTACGGAAACTAATCCCTCAGATGGGTCCGGAGCCGCTGAGCAGGCATCGGCTTCTGAGGGTGTTTTCAGACCTTCACAACTTACCATTAAAGCAACAGCCAAGGCAAAAACACCATTAAAGACAAAAGCAAGTACAGCATTCTCCTGGACAGTCCTTCATGCCTAAGAAACAGATGCTTAAAATGGCCGAAGACCTCGTTAATCAGGGGATGTTCATCGTGCATTACAGCTGCAGTAATTACATATGGGTTTTCAGCCGGCAGGCGGTCCCTCGGTCGGAATTCCAAAGTCTTGGTCCGCGCCTGTTGTGTCGCTGACTCTTCTGACGCCAGGAAGGCTAGAGTATAAAGACACAGCCGACGCCATCTTCTCAGTCTTTTTGCCGCGGTGCCCGAAGCAGAAGCAGTTCGCAAGTGCCGGTCGGCCAGCTCCTGAATTACTAAAAATTTTGGAACCAAGTCTTCATTAAAGCTAAGTACCCGTTGGGGAATCTTTTCTTGCCTCAGACCGATGTCAGAAAAGTTAATAATTGTATTCTTGTGGGAAGCAAATACCGCATAAGGATTTCATTCCCTTTGCATACCTTGTTTGGGCCCAGACCACGACGCTCGGCTGCCGCTTTTGTGCTACCTTCAATAAACGACTATCGCCGGGCGGAGTTCGCCAACACTATTTTGGCAAAGCTTAATTATAAAATGTCGCCGGATACCGACTACCGCTATGTCCAAAAACGCAAAGAAAGGACAGTCAGTCGAGAACTGCGGTCTCCACCGACACCACGCTGAAACAAGCTCCACGGCGGTTCTCAGTGAGACGCTTTGCAGTCCCTGACTACCGAGTACCGGGCGGGTCTTCTGTGAGACCGCTGGTCGGTTCTTTCCCAAACTACAACCAAGCCCCTGCATGTGAACCCACCAATGTGGATAGATCACATCCACCCATGGTGTATTTAGGCCTTCATCTTCATTCTCCATCAAGGCCTTTACAAAGCCAAATCAGCCAAGCAACTTCTAGGCCTGCTCACAGGCCCAAGACCTGGCCCAAAGAACAGATGCTTAAAATGGCTGAAGATGATTACTCTTATCAGAGGCTCACCCCCTCCGACAAGAGACCCAGAGTAGAGGAGGATTCTCCTTCTGACCAAGAATCCATTTTATCAGAACATTCTGATGCTGAAGAACAATCTTATTCACCCTTTGAGGATTCTGATGCAGAGCAGTCCATTCCTTCTGTATCCCCTGAGGATTTTTCCTTTGGGGAAACTTTACACCTTGAGAGACACTTCCATTGGGAAGGCCAAGACTTTTCAGACTCCAAAAAAAGGGCTTAGGGAATTCCTCTGTTACCTCAGCAAGACCTCTGGCTATTCCTCCTGTTTTGGAGGTTTTGATGATGTATACGAGGCCTGTCTAAATCCTGATTCTCTGCCTCCTGCACCAGTTAAGCCGATAGTATTACAGAGTTCCTAATTCTCATCAGTTCTCTATAAAGGCCATAATGCAGACCCTAAAACCCATTTCTCAAGGTCCAAAAGGGAAATTTAAAGGGCCCTTCCACTGCCAAGAATCCACTACCTCAGAAAGGGAATCTAGATCACTAGAAAGGTGGGGAAGAAGGTTTACACCTGCCACCCTGCCATGAGGGCCTTAAACTGCCAGTTTCATATGATTAAATATCAGCAATTTCTGTTATCACAATTAAAAAAAATGTCACAACCTGAACAACCAGATTTAAAAGAGTTGCAGGATATGATGCATAGTGCTGAACAAGTGGGAACACACCTTACAATGTGGTTATGATCCCTAGAGGCCTCCAGAGATCAGCCCACTGGAGCAGTCATTAGACATGCATGGCAAAGGGGAACAAAATCTTCCGATCATGAAAGAAAAAATTCTGGATGCACTTTACAAAGGATGTTCTTTTGGGGGTAATGTTGAGGATTTTTTTAAAAAATGGAAGAAAGGAAAAAATCTATGCAAACTGTCAAAGCTTTCTACAGGTTCAGCCACCAAGGTTAGCAAAAATTTGGGCCCCAAAAATTGGCCCTTTTCCCAAACCACTGAAAAAGCCCAAAGAGGCAGATACAGACGCAAGGGGCAGAGGACAACCCAAGGATCCTACAGAGGCAGACAATGGCAACCCCAAAAAAGAAGTGGTGAAAGTCACAGCAGTACAGAAAGCAGACCAATGACTTCTTTTGCCAAGCAAAATTTCCCTCAGACCTTTGGGGGGAAAAAGGCATTATTTCAAAAATTGGCATATTGTCACAACAGACAAATGGATTCTGGACATATAAACAGAGGCTACAAATTTCATTTCACACTCTTCCAAAATGAGAGGCATGCCAAACCTCCACAAAATCAAAGGGCAGAGGCACAACTACAAATCAAAGCCCCAAACATGAGGGCTTTTAAAAGGTCCCTAAAACCCAAGCACAAGGTTTTATTCAAGTTTTTTTCTGGTCCAAGAAAGGAAATGGAGACCCATTCTGGACTTATCCTTTCAACACATTTCTTCTAGTGCCAAAATTCAAGATGCTCACATTACAGCAATTTCTTCCCATGCTGGGCAAGGGTTTTGGCTGGTAACATTGGACCTCAAGGAGGCATACCTGCATGTCCCAATCAGACAAAGTTGCAGAAGATACCTCAGATTTCTTGCAGGTTCAAATCATATCAATTCTCTGCATTGCCCTTTGGCTTATCTACTGCCCCAGAGTTTTCCAAGTGCCTGGCATCATTTGCATACTGCAGACTTCAAGGGATACAAATTTACCCTTATCTGGACGACTGCCTGATCCAAGCGGACAGCAAAAAATTTCTCAAACATCTGGCATATGTGACATTACCTTCTCTGGGATACCCCATCAAAAAGGGAGAAATCAAAACTAACACCCCCCAAAAAAATTATTCCTGGGTGCCAACTTGGACACAAACACCCAGATGGTTTACCTCAACAAAAAAACAAGGGCAACTATCTCATTACTTCAAAATGATTGCAAAGTACCAGGCTTACTGCAAGGAAAATCCTGCAGGCTCTGGGATTCATGGCATCTTGCTTTCCCTAATCCCATGTGCAAAGCTGCATATGAGGAAACTTCAATGGTACCTAAAAATCTATGGTCTCAACACAGCACAGCTTAGAAGTAAAATTCCCAAAACCCCTGTTCAAAAGGAATTCATGGTGGGCCCAAGCATGCCAAGTAAAAAAAGGCCTCCCATTCTCAACCCCAAAACACAAAGTCATCCACAGATCAGATTACGGGGGATAAAGGACAGGTGCATTCAGGGCAATGGCAAAAAAAGAAAAGCACCTTCACATCAATAAAAAAGAAATGCGGGCAGTAATAAATTTCAGCTTCAAGAATTCCTGCATCCAGGACAACTGCTCATAAGAACAGACAACACCACAGTAATGTGGAAATAAACAAACAAGGGGGGACCATTCATACCCCTTTGCAAAACCATGACTCTTTGGAACAGCTCTGGAAAGACAAATAGAACTCCAGCCAGTACCTGCCAGGAAGGGAAAAACACACTGGCAGACCCCTTAAGCGGGATATGACAGATCCTCACGAATGGAAGCTACACCCAAAGTATTCATGCAGATTTTCAAGGGGAAGGCCAGACATAGACCTTTTGCCTCCCACAAAAATCAATTAAAAGTTTTGCTCAAGGACCTCACCCAAAGGCTTGGAAAGTGGACGCCTCCATTAAATGGAAAATTTTTCAGTTTATGCATTCCCACCACTACCTCTGCTGCCCAAGGTGTTTTTTGAAAGCAAGAACAGACAAGCCAAGATGATACTGATTGCTCCAGATTGGCCAGACAACATTGGTACCCACTTTTGAGCCTAACACACCCTCCTGGCCCCTGCCTCAAAACCCTCTCTGCTGACAGAACAATTTCAAAACTCTTCACAGTCAGCTGAAAACTCAATCTAGCTGCATGGAAAATTTTAACTTCAACAGGCACTACTCCAAAGAAGTGCAGGATGTCTTTTTGGAGGCCAGAAGACCATCTACAAAAAAAGCTTACTCAAAATGGAAGGGTTTTGTGTTGGAATGAAAAAAGGGGACAGGATTAGAAAATTAAACCTGCCTCAGTTTTTTAAAACCCTAACTAAGCAAGGGACTTTCCTTTCCTCAATCAAGATCATGCCTCAGCAATTTCTGCAGAATTCAACAGGATCCTCCTTTATTCTCACCCCCCACTCTAACAGTTCCTCAGAGGGCTAAGAACATAAGGCCTCCAAGGAAACAACCAGTACCAGCTTGGGACCTTAACTATTTTGGGAAAATTGACATTGCCTCCTTTGAACCAGCTGCTTCAGCAAAATTAAATATTTGTCCGGGAAAACAGTTTTTCCTGGCCACCTTCAGCTCGGGGGTTTCTGAGTTACAGGCCCTCATGGGGTGCAGCCTTCCCTCATATTCCATCAGGACAGGGTTTCCCAAAACCCTTCCTTTATGCCTAAAGTGTACCCAGGGTAGCTAAACCAGGCCATACACTTCCTACCTTCTACCTAATCCTCAAAACAAAGGGGGGAGGCTCATTCTTTAGATATCCATAGGCAAGCTACTACTTGGACAGAACAAGCCTTCAGAAAATCAGATCAACCCCGTTTCCTATGCGGGGGGCAAGGAAACCTGTAACTAAACAGACCATTTCAATGGATTGGTCACTGCAACCCTTTTTTATTCCCATCATGGAAAGGCCCCACGGTATCAGATCACACTCCCCAGGGCCACAGCCACCCTACAGCCTTCCTCAGAGGAGTCCAAAGATATTTGGAGGCAGCCACTTGGATTCTTACATACCTTTACAAAACATTACCATCTCCTTTATCTCCAAATGAGCAGGGTTTGCCACTGCAGTTTTGCAGGGATTCAGCTAACCCCGTTAATAGTCCTCCCCCCCTTTTAAACTTTTGGGATTTTCCCATTCTCGCTGTAAACACATGAAAAAGTACTTTTGTATACCTAAAATTTGATGTTCGGGGCATTACACTGCAGTAAAGGTTTCCCCCCCCTTTCCCCCCTTTAAAACCTTGGGGTTTAAACCATTCATACCCCGACGGGTTTCCTACTATGTTTTATTTTCACTTTTGGTAACACTAATTTAGGTATTCCTTTCTTTCCCTCTCTGGGGAAAAAGCTGAAGAAAACCCCCTGGTCTTTATTTCCCTGACCCAGAAGGTACCACCCCAGGAAAAAAATTTGGAATTGCTGAAGACTCCCCCAAAACCCTTGAATTACTGGGGCCCCCAAAATCTACATTTATGGTAGGTACAAAACGACTTTTCCCATCCCTCCAGAAAAGGCCTGGCAGGTAAAATATTTTGATAGGGCCCTTTCCTGATTTTTTCAACCGGGTATCCCTTAGGCTCATGCGAAAATCTTTTCGCCTCCTCCTGAGGATTCCGGGGTTTATAAGAGGGAGCATTTCCAGGGTCTTTTCAGTCCAAGAAAAGGGTTTTTTTTATTCCCCACAAGGCCCTGGCTTTCCCCTTTAGAATTTATAGTATTTTGGGGGAAACTTTTTTCCCCTTGGGGGCCCCAGTCCGAAAATTTTTTTTGGGGGGAAAAAGGTAACCCCCCAATTTTTTTGGGGAAATTTTTGTGGGAAGCAAAATTTTTCCCTTTAAAAAAGGACCCCTTTTTTTTATTGGTTAAAAATTCCTTTGGGGGCCAAAAGGCCCAGACCCAACCCCGCCAGGTTTGGTTTTTTGCTAGTTTAATAAACAACTATAAATTTTGATTTTCATGACATTACTTTGGTAGGAAATTTAATTGTCATGGGAGCAGCCGAAACGCATGCATAAAACGCAAGGGTAAGGACAGGCAGCCTAGGAAGCCAGACTGGCCTCTGCTGGGGCCCGCTGTTTTCAGTGAGGCGCCCCAGCCCCCACTACCCCAGATTTGGGCCCAGACATCAATTCAAGGGGGGTACAGGCACAGCCATCTTCTTAGGCCCACACCAGAAGGAGATCCCCGCAGTGAAACACCCCTTTCAGAAGGTGTCTCAGACCCCTACACTCCCATTAAATCTTATGCTGAAAAATCCTTAAAACCAAAAAAACTGTACATCAGTTCCAGTTCAAGGCCCCATGCCTAAGAAACAGTGCTTAAGATGGCTGAAGATTTGATTACCCTAATCAGGGGGTTTCCCTCCCCTCCAGATAAAAAAACCAAGACAAGAGGAGGATTTTGCCCCCTGACCAGGTTTCATTTCCTCAGATTTTTTGAGGAACAGGAAGCTTTTCCCCTTATGAAACTGATGCTGAAGACTATTCCTTCATCTCCCCCGAAGACTATCTTTGGGGAAACTTACATACCATGAGGGAACATTTCCACTGGGAAGGCCAGGATACTCTGATTCTAAGAAAAGGCCCGAGTTCCTTTTACTACCCCAGCAAGACCACTTGCTATCCCCCAGTTTTAGACATTGTGGATGATGTTTACTTTCTAGTCTAAACCAGATTTTTTCCTGCTCCAGCCAAACCAGACAGATACTACAGTGCCTGACCCCTCAAATTTTTATAAAGCCCTGTGCTGACCCAGAAACAAATTTTCCCCGGGTCCCAAAGGCTAAAGCTTCATGGCTAAAAATCCTGTGCCCTCTGAAAGGGACCAGAGCCTAGATAGATGGGGAAAGAAGATATAACTAACTACTCTGGCTATGAGATTTCACATGCTGAAATATCAGCAATTCTAATGTCTCAATTAAAACAAAAATGAGCACACACTGAACAGTCTGAATTAAGGAAATGCAGGATCTGTTGCATGCAGCTGAACAGGGCAAACATACTTTACAATGTGTTTGATTCATTGGGAAACTTCCTGTAGAGCAGCTGTTACTGGTCTTCAGAGGCATGCTTGGTTAAAGAACAAACCCTACCTGATCATGTTAAAGCAAAATTATTGGATGCACCTTTACAGCAGGATGTATTTGGTGTAAAGCAGAAGAGTTTTAAAGAAAATGGAGGATAAGGAAAAATCTATGCAGACGGTCAAGGATTTTTACAGGTACAACCCCTCGTTTTCAGCAGAAATTGGCCAACAAAAAAATTGGTCCTTTCCAGCTTCTGACAGATCAGAGGGGCAAATAGACGCCCAAGGGGCAGAGGTCAGTCACAAGGTCCTTACAAACCTCGCCAATGGGGTACTGCTACCCAGAAAGGAGAAGACAGGCCCCAAGCTAGCAGAAGACGAACAATGACTAACCTCAACTACCAAGCAAATCTCTTGGCAGCTCCCTTGGGAGGAAAATTAGCACTTTTTGCAAACAACTGGCACATCATCACAAAAGACAAATTGGTCCTAAACTTTGTTTCACAAGGATACAGATTCCACTTTCATTTCTTGTCAAGGATAAAAGGAATGCCAAACACCACCAAATCAGTGGACAGAGGCACAAAAACAAATTACAGCTCTCATGGCCATGAGAGCCATTCAACAGGTACCTACACAGGAGCAAGGACAAGGATTTTACTCAAGACTCTTTTTAGTCCCAAGAAAGGACAAAGCATGGAGACCCATTCTGGATCTTTCAACTCTGAACACCTATCTGCAAGTACCAAAATTCAAGATGCCAACACTACAGCAGTTTCTTCCCATGCTGGCAAGAATGCTTGGCTAGTAACGGACCTCAAGGAGGCATACCTGCATGTCCCTATCAGACAAAATTGCAGAAGATACCGCCGCTTCATTGCAGGTTCAGCCCATTATCAATTCTCTGCACTGCCTTTTGGCTTATCTACTGCGCCCAGGGTCTTCACAAAATGCCTGGCACCAGTAATTGCATACTGCAGACAAAGAGGAATTCAAATATACCCATACCTGGACGACTGCCTTATTCAAGCAGAAAGCAAGGATATTCTTTTAAAGCATCTGGCATTTGTCAAACACCTTCTAAGTTACCTAGGGTACACAGTAAAAGAAAAATCAAAACTAGTGCCCTCACAAAACATAATATTCCTGGGTGCCAGCTTGAATACAACGGCCCAGATGGCTTCTCACGCCAGACAAGCAACAGCAGCTGACTCAGTACTTCAAAATAATGGCAACAACGACCCAGCTCCCTGCAGGAAAAATTCTGCAGGCCTTGGGATTCATGGCATCTTGCATACTAATACCATTTGCAAAACTGCATATGAAGAAATTACAATGGTACCTGAAAAGCGTATTGACTCGCCACAGCTTGGAAACAAGGATACCATTCATTCCCTGCCTACAACAGGAGTTTCTATGGTGGGCACAGGCATGTCACCTTAAGGGTCAGCCTTTCACCCTACCCACAGCCAGGCAAACTATGACAACAGATGCATCGGACTATGCCTGGGGAGCACACATGGCAGGACAGTGCTTTCAGGGCAAATGGACTACAGATCAAATGCATTTGCATATCATTCAAAAAGAAATGCTAGCCGTACAGAATGCCTTAACAGCTTTCAAGGACCTCTTACACCCAGGACAACTAATAAAGACGGTCAATACCACAATAATGTAGTACATAAACAAGCAAGGGGGCACACATTCCTACCCTCTATGCAGGCAAGCAATGACCTTGTGGAACACAGCACTATCTTACCAAGTTCAACTACAAGCACAATTCCTGCCAGGAAAGAAAAACACATTGGCAGATGACCTAAGCAGAAACATCATGGATCCCGAGTGGAAACTAGATCCACAAGTATTTGCAATGATAACTCAAAAATGGGGATGCCCAGACGTAGATCTTTGCCAACCCCCAAAACTACCAACTTCAAAAAATTTTGCACAAGGACATTCCACCCACAAGCTTGGAAAGTGGACGCCCTCTCATTTAGTTGGAAAACATTAACAGTGTATGCTTTTTCTCCACTGCCTCTTCTAGCAAAGGTACTGCTGAAAGCCAGATTAGAGAGGCCCCAATTGATACTCATTGCACCAAACTGGCCACGCCAGCACTGGTATCCAATTCTAAGGAACATGGCACACGGCCCACCATGGATTTTACCACAAATTCCTCACCTGCTCACCCAGCGAGACAGTCTGATTCTACACAGCCAGCTCAAGACTTTTAAAACCCGGCTGCATGGCAAATACTTTAAAAAACCAGCCAACACCTCTATCCAAAGCTGTTATGGATGTCATTCTGGAGGCCCAGCACCAGGAACATTCAGACAAATGGAAAAGATTTTGGGCCCGGAACCAAGCTAAAGGCCAAAATCCCTTGATCCAAACATTCCTCAGATTCTACAATATTTAACTGAGATGTTGCACAAAGGACTTTTTTTCATCTATTAAGATCCACAGCAATTTCAGCTCATTACAACATGGATCCTCCTTTATTTTCACATCCACTCCCAACAGTACCTCAGAGGGGCTAACATAAGACTGCCCAGGAGAGCACAACACCTACTTGGGATCTCAACTTTGTTCTGGAAAAGCTTACACTGCCCTTTGAACCAGCTTTTTTTGGGTTTAAAATTTTTTTATGGAAGACTGCCCTGCTACTAGCAATAACTTCAGCTAGAGTCTCAGAGCTACAGGCACTAATGGCAGTGGAAAAACCTTTCCCTTTTTAAATTTTTTCC
>NW_025052632.1:0-10241 GCF_019279795.1 Protopterus annectens | reverse complement strand
ATTTTTTGAATTTTGTTTGTTACTATTTGACTGTATTTGTAGCAAATTCTTCTGTGTAAGCTGTAGTAGCTGATTCATAGCATTTATAAGTGTTTGCTGTACCTGTTTCTGCCTGTTTTGTGAAAAAAAAAAGAAAAAAAAAAGAAAAAAAATATCTCTTGTTTTTCCTGCTTTACTAGTTTAGTCCAGTTTCAGAGTTGCTGATTCCTGGGCTTTGGTTGTAGTTCCTGTGTACTGTTTCCTTGCCTTATTTGGGGGAAGGGAAGCTACCTTGCTTTCCTGCTTTACTAGTTTAGTCCAGTTTCAGAGTTGCTGATTCCTGGGCTTTGGTTGTAGTTCCTGTGTACTGTTTCCTTGCCTTATTTGGGGGAAAGGAAGTTACCTTGCTTACCAGTGGGAGTGGGAAGCATTGAGCTGCCTTTTGTCCAGTTTTGTGAGGTTTCAGCCAGTAACTAGTAGTTTATTGGTCGTTTTGGGCCAGTTTCTAGCTTTTTCCAGCCCCCTGGTATAAAACTTTCAGCTTGTACCTACTCAGCACAGACTCCCCGTGGGCCAGCAGAGTAATCCAGGCTGCAGAGAGCTGAATGTTTAGCTACTTTTCTTGATACTAAGTATAATTTTTGTTGCTTTCCACATCTGAATACCTAGCAACTGTATTTCACCTGCCTTTCTGTTACATTGAAGCTGTTTTTACTGCATTTAACTTAATATTGCACTTGGAATCCTTGTTTGTTACTATTTGACTGTATTTGTAGCAAATTCTTCTGTGTAAGCTGTAGTAGCTGATTCATAGCATTTATAAGTGTTTGCTGTACCTGTTTCTGCCTGTTTTGTGAAAAAAAAAAAAAAAAAAAAGAAAAAATATCTCTTGTTTTTCCTGCTTTACTAGTTTAGTCCAGTTTCAGAGTTGCTGATTCCTGGGCTTTGGTTGTAGTTCCTGTGTACTGTTTCCTTGCCTTATTTGGGGGAAGGAAAGCTACCTTGCTTTCCTGCTTTACTAGTTTAGTCCAGTTTCAGAGTTGCTGATTCCTGGGCTTTGGTTGTAGTTCCTGTGTACTGTTTCCTTGCCTTATTTGGGGAAGGGAAGCTACCTTGCTTACCAGTGGGAGTGGGAAGCATTGAGCTGCCTTTTGTCCAGTTTTGTGAGGTTTCAGCCAGTAACTAGTAGTTTATTGGTCGTTTTGGGCCAGTTTCTAGCTTTTCCAGCCCCTGGTATAAAACTTTCAGCTTGTACCTACTCAGCACAGACTCCACGTGGGCCAGCAGAGTAATCCAGGCTGCAGAGAGCTGAATAAGCGACTTTTCTTGATACTAAGTATATTTTTATTTGCTTTCCACATCTGAATACCTAGCAACTGTATTTAGCCTGCCTTTCTGTTACATTGAAGCTGTTTTTACTGCATTTAACTTAATATTGCACTTGGAATCCTTGTTTGTTACTATTTGACTGTATTTGTAGCAAATTCTTCTGTGTAAGCTGTAGTAGCTGATTCATAGCATTTATAAGTGTTTGCTGTACCTGTTTCTGCCTGTTTTGTGAAAAAAAAGAAAAAAAAGAAAAAATATCTCTTGTTTTTCCTGCTTTACTAGTTTAGTCCAGTTTCAGAGTTGCTGATTCCTGGGCTTTGGTTTTAGTTCCTGTGTACTGTTTCCTTGCCTTATTTGGGGAAGGAAGCTACCTTGCTTTCCTGCTTTACTAGTTTAGTCCAGTTTCAGAGTTGCTGATTCCTGGGCTTTGGTTGTAGTTCCTGTGTACTGTTTCCTTGCCTTATTTGGGGAAGGGAAGCTACCTTGCTACCAGTGGGAGTGGGAAGCATTGAGCTGCCTTTTGTCCAGTTTTGTGAGGTTTCAGCCAGTAACTAGTAGTTTATTGGTCGTTTTGGGCCAGTTTCTAGCTTTTTCCAGCCCCTGGTATAAAACTTTCAGCTTGTACCTACTCAGCACAGACTCCACGTGGGCCAGCAGAGTAATCCAGGCTGCAGAGAGCTGAATAAGCGACTTTTCTTGATACTAAGTATATTTTTTGTTGCTTTCCACATCTGAATACCTAGCAACTGTATTTCACCTGCCTTTCTGTTACATTGAAGCTGTTTTTACTGCATTTAACTTAATATTGCACTTGGAATCCTTGTTTGTTACTATTTGACTGTATTTGTAGCAAATTCTTCTGTGTAAGCTGTAGTAGCTGATTCATAGCATTTATAAGTGTTTGCTGTACCTGTTTCTGCCTGTTTTGTGAAAAAAAGAAAAAAGAAAAAAATATCTCTTGTTTTCCTGCTTTACTAGTTTAGTCCAGTTTCAGAGTTGCTGATTCCTGGGCTTTGGTTGTAGTTCCTGTGTACTGTTTCCTTGCCTTATTTGGGGGAAGGGAAGCTACCTTGCTTTCCTGCTTTACTAGTTTAGTCCAGTTTCAGAGTTGCTGATTCCTGGGGCTTTGGTTGTAGTTCCTGTGTACTGTTTCCTTGCCTTATTTGGGGGAAGGGAAGCTACCTTGCTTACCAGTGGGAGTGGGAAGCATTGAGCTGCCTTTGTCCAGTTTTGTGAGGTTTCAGCCAGTAACTAGTAGTTTATTGGTCGTTTTGGGCCAGTTTCCACCTCTTTCCAGCCCCCTCGTATAAAACTTTCAGCTTGTACCCACTCAGCACAGACTCGACGTGGCCGAGCAGAGTAATCCAGGCTGCAGAGAGCTCAATAAGCGACTTTTCTTGATACTAAGTATATTTTTGTTGCTTTCCACATCTGAATACCTAGCAACTGTATTTCGCCTGCCTTTCTGTTACATTGAAGCTGTTTTTACTGCATTTAACTTAATATTGCACTTGGAATCCTTGTTTGTTACTATTTGACTGTATTTGTAGCAAATTCTTCTGTGTAAGCTGTAGTAGCTGATTCATAGCATTTATAAGTGTTTGCTGTACCTGTTTCTGCCTGTTTTGTGAAAAAAAGAAAAAAAAGAAAAAATATCTCTTGTTTTTCCTGCTTTACTAGTTTAGTCCAGTTTCAGAGTTGCTGATTCCTGGGCTTTGGTTGTAGTTCCTGTGTACTGTTTCCTTGCCTTATTTGGGGAAGGGAAGCTACCTTGCTTTCCTGCTTTACTAGTTTAGTCCAGTTTCAGAGTTGCTGATTCCTGGGCTTTGGTTGTAGTTCCTGTGTACTGTTTCCTTGCCTTATTTGGGGAAGGGAAGCTACCTTGCTTACCAGTGGGAGTGGGAAGCATTGAGCTGCCTTTTGTCCAGTTTTGTGAGGTTTCAGCCAGTAACTAGTAGTTTATTGGTCGTTTTGGGCCAGTTTCTAGCTTTTCCAGCCCCTGGTATAACGGCTAACGCAGTTAGCGCCATTTAGAGCGCATTTAGCTGGAGTTGCCATTGTTGCACACTAGGGCAGCGCGGTTAAGCAGGTTTAAACTATTCGGCTACCTAAAGTCCACTCTTCAAATTTTCCCTTAAAACTACCTTCCTCGAACTATACTACTGATCAAATCAGCATCCTATAACTAAAAGATCAACTCTACTTGACTCCAAGTAGACTATTCTCTATCTATTAAACCTAGCACTTGCTCCTACAGTACTTATTACCTTGATACGACACTCTTGTCATAGATAGTACCCCAAAAAGGCAACCCCCCATTTCTCGGTCACCCACGTCCCGGAATCTTTTTTAAAGTTTTTCGTCTACCCTTCTAGCATGTCGAGGGATCAGTTGCTAGTGTCCTCTCCTGCTCAGCTGGTGAACCTGGGAATATTGAGGCAATGTTTCCAATTGCCTCATGTACACTGAACAACCCTTTCCTCCTCCCACAAAACACAAATACATGCGAGAGATGCAACTATACGGCCAAACTGGAGGCTGAGCTCTCTCAACATAGGACTGGCAAGACCAGTCAGGAGGAGAAGGTTACCACACACACTATAGACCCAGTCTCACATAGTACCATTACAACCTCAAATCATACACATAAACACACAAAGACATACTCGGAGGCTCTGATCAAAAATCTACCAAAACAGCAGAGGCCACCAAAGCAGACACCCAAACAACCACCACCTCAGAACACAACACCATAACACATAGACCTCACAGTCAGAGTGTCAAACAGTCGCAGCCCTTAAGACCAAACACAATGCCAGACACACTAGTCATTGGTGACTCCATAGTCAGACACACTGATGTCCCGCTCACCAGACTGAGTAAGGAGAAGGTCACAGTAAGCTGCCTGTCGGGCGCTAGAATCCGCCACATAGCATAAGCACTCAGGTCTCTCAACAGCAGGTACAAATATGACTCAGTCATTGTCCACGCTGGTGTAAGCGACCTGAGACGCACTCTCCTTGGACTACATGAAAGAGACATTGAGGAGCTCTCTGATTATGTAGCCCAGGCAGGTATGACCCTGACCTTGAGCAGTATCCTACCTTCACCAAGAATGATGCCACAATACAGAGATAAAATGATCAGCTTTAACAATTGGCTTAAACACTGGTGTCATTCAAAGGGATCCAGTATCTGTCTGCCTGGGATGACATGCTGGACAAGCCACGCTGCTCGCCAGGACGGCTTGCACCTGTCACCCTGGGATTCGGATATTGGCAAAGGCTCTTGCCACCCCATAGTGCCTTTTTTAGGCAAGGCTCAAATTCTAAACCTACCACCCTAGAACACAAAAAAGGAAAAAAAAGGGTAATGCTGCTCAATGCCAGAAGTCTAAATCTCAAAATGCACGCCTTTCGAGGCCCTTCTCAGTATGGAGAACATCGATGTCTGTGCTGTGACAGAAACCTGGTTCAAGGCTCCTGAGAGCACCCCAGCGCTATCAGGTTTTACCTCATATCATGCGTTCCGGCCCCAAAATCCGGACAATACCAAGAAAGGAGGGGGGGTATCCATATTCATCAAGGACACCCACACCTCAAGATTGGTGGCAACGCCTGATGCATCGGAGACCATCCAGGTGCAATTAACCATAGGCAAGACTGCTCTGCAAATTGTAGCATGTTACAGGCCACCCTCACAAACTCAGGAAACTCACATGGCCTTCCTGAAAACACTAGAGGGGATAAATGTATCACCAAACACCATCATACTAGGTGACTTCAATTACCCTAATATAGACTGGGAACACTACTCAAGCCCAAACACCCTAGCCCAAAAGTTCCTGAATTCATAAACTCAAATGCCATGGAACAACTAGTCACCATCCCCACAAGAGGAGATAACATACTTGATCTCATCATCACGAACATGGGAGCACAATGTTCAACACCGGAAGTATACCCTCACTGGTGAGATCAGATCACAAACTAATCTCGCTGGAGGTCCTCATCCCACCCCCACCTGAAATAAAAAGACCACAGTAAAGAACTTCTCAAAGCCGACTTCACACTTCTAAAGACTAGTGTGGTCTCCTTTCAGGCCCCGAGCCAGCGGAAAACAATACTCAAGCCGCTGAATCACTTACAAACGCCTTCTACCAGCACCTGCAGGACTGCATGGATAAGGCAATCCCAAGCAAAACAAAGACTCTTTGTACCAAAGGCAAGCGCCCAGTCTTGTGGACCCCAGCCATAAACAAACTCTACAACAAAAGGAGGAAGCTACTACAAGATAGAGCAAAATCCTTAAAAGGTAAGACACCCTTGATCACTATAAGTAAAAACTAAGAGCTCTCATAAAATCATCCAAAGCAAATTTCGAGAGAAAAATAGCTAAAGACTCAAAAGACAATCATAAGGCCTTCTTTAGCTAAGTTAGTAACCTAGGAGGAAACTCCCAGATATGCTCAGAACTAGTTCAAAATGATGTGAAGATTACTGATCCTACAGACATTGCCAACATACTGGCTGACAGGTTCAGTGCAAACTTCTCCCTCCCCCCAAAAGGAGAGATATCTATACCAAATGAGTGCAGCCCCCAAACATCTCCAGCGCCCAAGTGAGAACTGCTCTCTCCAAAGCAAAAACACAGCATCCATGGGATCCGATGGTGTCCCCGGCTGTGTGCTCCACGAACTCAATGAGAATTAAACCCACAGCTAGGACAGCTGTTTAATCAAAGTCTTACCTCTGGATATGCACTCCAGGAGTGGCACTGCAACTGTGGTCCCACTTCACAAAGGCGGTGCCTCCACAGACCCTGGAAATTACCGGCCCATTAGCTTGACAAGCCTTATCTGCAAAGCCATGGAGAGGATCATAATGGACCTCATAAATAAAGACATAGGAATTTGCAGACTTTGGATCCAACCCAGTTTGGCTTTGTCAAAGGCAGATCATGCCTTTTAAACTTGGTTGACTTTTTCAAACAGTCACCAAAGCCATTGATGAGGAAAGGCAGTCCATACAGCCTACCTCGATCTGGCTAAGGCCTTCGATACAATACCCCACTCGGTATCATTGAAAAACTCATCAGCTTAAATGTTAACCCATACATCACAAGATGGGTTGCAAACTGGCTGAGTGACAGAACCCACAGGGTCAGAGTTGCTGGCGCCATGTCAGACTCAAAGCCTGTCACAAGTGGTGTCCCACAGGGCTCAGTCCTGGGCCCACTCTTGTTTGGCATCTACTTTTCTGAAGTACAAGCAAACACAGGAGGGTTATGGCTGACAAAGTTTGCAGATGACTGCAAACTGGGCGCCATAGTAGAAAACACATCTGACACAGATATCCTTCAGAAGGGTCTCACAGAAACGGATAACTGGTGCCAGAGCCACGGCCTAAAGTTAAATGCCAAAAAATGCATAGTCATACCCTTCTGGAAAAACAAGGTTACCCCTAGCTACCAAATAGGTGGCAATCCACTGAGCACAGAAGAAGTTATCAGGACCTGGGACCCAGGTTGATAGTAGTCTGTCATTCGACACCCATGTAGCTAAAGTAGTTAGGAAGTCCTTCTACATTGCCCACCTTATCATGAAGGGATTCTCATCTAGATCAAGGGAGGTCATAGTCTCCCTTTACTCATCACTCATCAGACCAATGATTGAGTACAATGCCCCATTCGGAATGTATCTGACCCAACACTTGCAGCAGCTGGAGAGGCCACAAAAGTTCCTCACCAAAAGGATAAAGGGTCTCAAAATCTGTCTATGCTGCCCGACTGAAAGAACTCCAGCTCTATTCAGTAAACACCGCTAACTCAGAGGTGACCTTTGCCTAACATACAAGGCCATGTCAAACCCAGATTTGATGAATATGCTTCACCTCAAAAATCTAGATCCATCAGAGCCACAAGGCGGGAGACTTAAACCTCGACACGGCTATTAATAGGGCGTGCTGGAGGGATAGATTCATCACCCAAAGACTCCCTATGCTGTGGAACAAAATCCCGGTACATGTGAGGCAGAGCACCTCGCTGGCCTTGTTCAAGAGAAATCTTGACCAATGGATGGGAGATCGCAGATATACCCCAGGAATTACCTCAGTGTCACTGCTCGACAGAGGCACAGCAAAATAATGGGTATAGTTCCCCATACTAAAGGGGTGGCGTAAGCCACAAAACAATGGGCTAGGCTTATAAATGCCCTCGGGCAGATAGCCTAGTATGAACCTATGAACCTATGAACCTATGAACTACTACTGCAAAAATCCTACCCCCTCTGATAGAGATTCCAGGGCGCTGGATAGATGGGGTAAGAAGGTATACGCTTCTGCAACCTTGGCCATTAGGGCCTTAAACTGCCAGTTTCATATGTTAAAGTATCAGCAGCATATTATTGGATTGCTTAAACAGAAAATGATGTTGATTCCTGACTGTGCTGAAAATAAGGATTTACAGGATTTAATACATTCTGCTGAACAAGTTGGAAAATATATTTTGCAGTGTGGTTTTAATTCACTGGAGGCATCTTGCAGGGCTGCTGTTACTGGGTCTGTACTTAGAAGGCATGTTTGGCTTAAGGAGCAATCTTTGCCAGATCATGTTAAAGCTAAATTGCTGGATGCTCCCTTAAACCAGGACCACCTGCTTGGCAACAAAGCAGAAGAAGTACTTAAAAAGATGGAGGAAAAAGCTAAATCTATGCAAACTGTTAAAGATTTCCTACAAGTACAGCCTCCAAGATTTAGTAGTCATTGGCTCTCTAAAAATTGGTCCTTTCCTGCCTCTTCCAGGCCTTCTCAGTCCAAACCCAGAACCAGCAGAACACTCAGGCTTTAGGCCCAAGGTACGCACAGGACTAAGCAGTGGGGGGGCTTCCACTTCCAAAGCAGGGAGTAGTAAGACTCCCCCTTATGGTAAACTGTCTCAATGACTTAACTTTAAAACTTCCAAGCCCTTCTCAACTGATTGCTCTTTTAGGGGGAAAGAATGCTCTGCAGGCAAAAAACTGGGAACTCATTACCCAGGACAAATGGGTTTTAAATATAGTTTCCCAAGGATACAGATTCCACTTCCACACCTTACCAACCCCAAACGGTTGGCCAGATCTACCCCTAAATCAGTGGGCAGAGGCTCAAAAACAAATTCTCTCTCTTTTAAATATAAGGGCTATTCAAACTGTCCTAGAAGAGGAAAGGGGACAACGTTTCTACTCAAGACTTTTTCCGGTGCCCAGAAAAGACAACTCCTGGCATCCTATCCTGGATCTCTCTATCCTAAACACTTTTTGGTGATCCCAAAATTCAAGATGCTAACTCTTCACCAGTTGCTTCCTATGCTAGGCAAGGATGCCTGGCTGGCAACACTGGATTTAAAGGAAGCCTACCTGCACATCCCAATCAGGGAATCTTACAGAAGATACCTACGCTTCAAAGCAGGCTTCATGCGATATCAGTTCTCTGCACTGCCCTTTGGCTTATCTACTGCACCCAGAGTATTCACTAAGTGCCTAGCTTCAGTCATTGCATTTTGCAGGCAAAGAAATATTCAAATATACCCATACCTGGACGATTGTCTAATTCAGGCAGAAAGCCAGGACATACTATTGAATCATCTGGCATTTGTACAAAAAGTGCTAACTTCTCTGGGGTACACTATAAACGAAAATAAATCACATCTGGTACCCTGCCAATAAATTGTATTCCTTGGAGCAAGCTTGAACACAACTTCCCAGATGGCTTTCCTCATGTCAGAGAAACAAGTTCATTTGACAGCTTACTTCAAACTAATGGCCACAAAGACCCTGCTATCTGCAAGACAAATACTGCAAGCCTTGGGGTTTATGGCCTCCTGCATTCTCATAATTCCATATGCAAGACTGCATATGAGGAAACTACAATGGTATCTAAAAAGCCTATGGTATCAACATTCTCAGGATCAAAAAGCAATGATTCCTATCATACCTTGCCTACAGTTAGAGTTCCTTTGGTGGGCAGAGGCCTGCCACCAAAACAAGGGACTGCCATTCACTCTACCCCCTGCTGCCCAAACCCTAACAACAGATGCATCAGACTATGCATGGGGGAGCTCACTTGGCAGGGAGGTGCATTGAGGGCAAATGGAACCCAAGTGAAATGCACCTGCATATCAATCAAAAAGAAATGTTAGCTGTACAGAATGCTCTGAAAACCTTCAAGGACCACAGTCATCCAGGACAATTAATGGTAAAGACGGACAACACCACTGTTATGTGGTACATAAGCAGGGGGGAACCCACTCATACCCTCTCTGCAGACTAGCTATGGCTCTGTGGAACACAGCCTTGAGCCACCAAGTGCACCTACAGGCTCAATTCCTGCCAGGAAAGCTAAATACACTGGCAGATGATCTAAGCAGAAATCTCATGGACCCACATGAGTGGAAAATGGAACCAAAGACATTCAACATGTTGATAAACAAATGGGGGAGCCCAGAGAGAGACCTGTTTGCCTCCCCCCACAACTACCAATTGGACAAATTCTGCACAAGGACTCCCCACAAACAAGCTTGGAAAGTGGATGCCCCGTCCTTCACCTGGAAAAAATTTATCAGTTTATGCCTTTCCTCCTCTGCCTCTCCTCTCCAAGGTACTACTAAAGATCAAACAGGACAAACCAAGGATGATACTGATTGCAGCAGACTGGCCACGCCAACACTGGTACCCCCTCTTGCGCAATGTGTTACTCCTTGCACCATAGCACCTGCCTCAGACCCCTACCCTGCTGTCCCAGCAGAAGGACCAGATTCTGCACCCTCAGCTTCAAACCCTGAACCTGGCAGCCTGGCTAATTACCTGATTTCTCTGTTACCATCCCTCAGTAAACAAGTGTTGGATGTCATTCTGGAGGCAAGGAGGCCTAGTACTAGAAAATCTTATGCTGAAATGG
>NW_025052631.1:0-10347 GCF_019279795.1 Protopterus annectens | reverse complement strand
GGTTTAATAAAAGGGCCCCTTTTAAAGGTTGGGGGAAAATAAACCCAAACAGCATAAACGATTGTAGAATACACCTGCAGGCAGAATGAGTGGAGTAGGGGAGGGACGTTGCTTTCGAGCACAGCGGTGGGGGGTTGAGGAGTCCAGATACATGGTCTGTATTACAGCACTATTTATTTCTATCACTTATATTTCTAATTTCACTTGCATACTGATGAACTTGTTGCAGCCATACCTGCAGACTTTTACTTGCTGCTTGCACATTCTATTACTTTTAAGCAATATACTGCAGTGTTCTGCTACATGCTACACTATAATATTTATTTACAACTACTAGGTGGGGTTACTAACCTGCATGGTGGCGCAGCCGCACCAGTCTGCGGTCATGTGTCTCACCAGCCGATCATAGACCGGACACCTGCAGCTGTAATACAAAACAAGTAATATTGGGATACACATCTCCATGGTATCAGCTAGTTGAATTCCTTACATACATAAGTAAAATGTAACTTACTCAGTAGTGGGCGCTGGGCATATCCCGGCCTCCTGGATCCATTGGGTCAACTGGTCTTGCTTACGTCGCTTCAGGTCCGCATGGTGGTGACGGACCTGCTCACCAGTGCGTGGAATCCCAATAGCACTAGTAAGATCATGAGCCAACTGGTCCCATGCCTCCGCCCTGTACGCTCCCCATGAGACCTGGCCCTGCATGAGTTGGGCCTCATGATGGTGAACTAGGAGCCAGACCATGTATCTGGACTCCTCAACCCCCCACCGCTGTGCTCGAAAGCAACGTCCCTCCCCTACTCCACTCATTCTGCCTGCAGGTGTATTCTACAATCGTTTATGCTGTGTATTCCCACCTATGGGGCTTATATATGCCGATTTTCCCGCACATTTCTATGATTGGCCGGTTTAGAATTGTATCTACTTCACAGAAACTGCTTTATCATGCTCCATTTTGGATTACATCCTATATATATGCTATTTCTGCATTTCTAAGTACTGCTGTCATGGCTTAGTGGTTTAGTACCTTGACTCTAGTGCATGGTATCCTAGGTTCAAATCTTACCACTGCATTTTAATTTTTATGACTGTCTGGAAATGACTTCAGGACCTGTCAATCAAACATGCCAAAAGCACTTTTAAGCACTTAAAACCAGGTCTACGCTTGTTTGCGCGGAGCTCACAACGCGCACGGCCGTTAGCTTAGGGCATCGCGCAAACAGTGTGCGCTGGGTTACACCTTAATTGGCTAGTAACACACATGTTAAGCTAAGCACAGCTAGTTGCACACAGTTTGAACCTGTTAAACCAGTGCTTAGCTCTGAGCAAGCAATTTGCAGTTTGTGAAACACTACCTAGCTACGGGCACTCTGTCTCACTGCAGTTTAACTATCAGTACATTTCTAACAATTTTTATTCTTGTATTACTTGGAAATATATTCTCCATTTCATTCCATTTTACAAAAAGGAAATACTTTTGCATTTGTACAATACTGTCAGGGGCCTTTTTAGTGCTTATTTACAAAAAAAAAAGGGTGTTGTGTGGGCTCGAACCTTGCCTGCCTGCTCTCAAGCCGACAACTCTACCGCTCTGCTATTACTTCTTGGCTTACTTTGCATATTTAGTTCTTATATCCTTTTCCACTGATTGCTAACTGCAGTTGCGCTAGTAGCACACCCGCGCACATGAGCGCACACAGTAGCAAACATTTACAGGGTTTAAAAAAAATAAAACAGTTTTTATTTTCATTTTATAACATCTGTTTACTCTTTACATTGCTGGTCTGTGGGGGCATGTGTTGTGTAGTGTGTTTATTCACATTTCCATGGCCTTTCTCGTGGCTGTTTACTTTCAGCCATTATAGACTTCCGGGGGCGTGACCGCTTGCAGGGCTTAGCCAACGGACACGCCCCCTACTGTCTTACACGGTCCGTGTAGGAGTTACAGTGTGATTCAGCATGCCTCATGCACTTCATGCATATGCATGACATGCTGACATCACACCGTTTAACTGCAGCCTCCGTGTAAGAGTTATAACTCTTACACGGAGGCTTCCTGAATCTGGCCCTATGTCTGCTCTTGAACAACAGCAAAAAAATATGTTCCCATGTATCCATTCTTCTTAACGTTGCAGGCATGTTGCGTCTACATTTAATGACATATTTTATAATCTCTGCGGTGTATAAAACTACTTGTGAAGATATTTCCAAACCAAAATTCTATGATAATGTGAATTTGTATCAAAATAATGCATCTGACTTAATCATTCTTTTGTAGCTATTTTCATTCCGAAATTGTTCTACCAACATTGCCTTAATTAATTTATAATTAATTATTTATCTTAGTTCATTCAATATTGTATATGCTTTACTTACTTAATAACTGTTTCAATGGTTCAATGGTGAGAGTGTGGAGAGGGTTAAAAGTACGAAATTCCTGGGCGTACACATATCAGAGGATCTCTTGTGGTGAGGAAACACCAGCCAACTGGTCAGGAAAGTGTACCAATGCCTTCACTTTTTAAGAAGGCTGAAAAAAGCTAAGTTTCCTCCTCATATTCTCTCCACCTTCTATAGAGGAGCAATAGAAAGCATTCTCACCTGCAACTTCACAGTGTGGTTTGGAATTTGCAGTTACAGAAAGGAAGGCGCTACAAAGAGTGGTGAGGGTTGCAGAGAAGATAACACGTTGCAGTCTTCCATCGATACAACATCATTATTCTGCAAGAAGCATCCAAAAGGCCAACAAAATAATACAGGACAATACACATCCTGTGCATGGACTGTTTAAGCATATGGCATCACACAGGAGATATTGTAGCATCCACTGCAGGACTATAAGTTTCAGTAACAGTTTCTACCATACAGTGATTAGACTTCTGAACTCAGGCACTAGTCCGAGGGGTCTGGTCCCATAATAAGCCAATTTTTTATTTATTTGTGCAATATACATACTTACACATATTCCAAGTAAGTGCAATATTTATTTGTTATATCCATAGTCAGTATTATTTAACTCACTCAAGTGCAATATTAGACAATTAACTTAGGCATTTTAATCTGTAGTGTGTTTTCTATTACTTTAAATATGGTAGTTTAACTCAGGGGAGGCTATTCTTTTCGTTTATGAGTGCTGGTTAATGTGTCTACTCTTTCTTGCATGTATTAGGAGTAGTATTATATTTGTTAGTTATGTTTATTTGTCTTCTTGTATACATTGTTTCACTTTCCTTTATAATCTCAGAATTGAGCTGATGCATGAAATTTTATTTAGGCTACATGTGTGTAGTTGTAAATGACAATAAAGTTTACTATGACTTTGACTCTGACTAAATTCTGTTATCTCTACCCTGGCTTCCAATAAGAATTAATAAATTTTAGAGACTTTTTACCCCGGATTCACAAACCCTCCGTGTAAGACTAAATAAGTCTTACTTAGAGGCTGCAGTTGAATGGTATTACGTCAGCGTCCCATGAATATTTATGAGGGCATGCTGACCCAACTACAAGTCTAACACGGACCGTGCAGGAAAGCAGGGGGCATGTCCGACTGCCAAGCAGTCTAAATGTCCACGCCCCTGCAAGTGCCCGAAATGCAAAATGTAAACACACAAGAGCGAGTCTGCTCAAATGTCCATGTACCCAACAGCACACTCCCTGACATTGTAACCCCCCAGTACAGTTATAAAAAGTAAAACATTAATTTTATTTTTTCTAATTCCCAAAATAGCTGCCTGTATTTGCGCGTGTGTGCCCATTGCTTAGCTGCAGTTAGCAATCCCGACATGGAAGAGCATAAGAAGGAATGTTTATTCAAACTATGCCAAATAGCAATAGTGGAATGGTAGAGCATTCGCACAAAGAGGAGGCATTCACGGTTCGTGTCCCACCATTCCCCTTCCTATTTATGTTCTAAAGTAGTATATGAAATAATTCCTCACATATATGATTAAACTTTTACTAAAAACCATTGAAATGGCCTATGTATCAGTGAACAAAATATATATTTATAAAGAATCCTGACATATAATTGCCCGCAGTTAAGCAGCGCTTTACCCAGCACAATATAGTTGCCCGCAGTTAAGCAGCGCTTTACCCAGTGCAATAGAGTTGCCCATAGCTAAATAGCACTTTAACCAGCGCCAGACCTCTCAACCAGTTGGGGACAAATTTCAACAGAATCAGGGACAAGTCAATAAAAAATCAGGGACAAACAGGGACACTTTTAAAATATTAGTGCTATTAACTTGAAACATTGACAGAATTAGAGCATATGGATTAATACACATTATCTGAAGTAAAAGAAGTTTATAACTCTTAATTATTGTTTTTATTCATTGAGTGTAATTCACCAGCTTTCCTGCAAAAGTCACTAGTTAAAGGAAGGATTAAGAGGGACAGAGTTAAAATTTGAGTCAAAATCAGGGACGTCCCTGAAAATCAGGGACAGTTGAGAGGTATGCCTAGCGCAATAGAGTTGCCCATAGCTAAATAGCACTTTACCCAGCACAATAGAGTTGTCCATAGCTAAATAGCACTTTACCCAGTGCAATCAGTTTGCGCGGAGGTGCGCGCCACGCCAACCAGCGCACAGTAGGGCAACGTGGAGCAACGCTGAGCAAAGTTGCTTAAACACAGCCACACCCCCTAGTCTGTCTGGACAGTACTAAAATAAAATTAATGACAAGGGTTGAACCCAGGACTCTGTGCACCATAATCAAAGTACTGAACCACTAAGCTATGACAGCTTAGGATAAACAGCCACTGTCAACATACATACATTTATAAATGGGAGAATAACCATTACTAAGCAGGCCTGCAGTCAGCCGAGAATTTTCAAAAATGGCCAATCACAAAAAAGTGTGGGAAATGCGGCATATTTAAGCCCCATAGGCAGGAATTCTCACCATAACTGATTGTAGCTCCCATCTGCAGTTAGAATGGCTGGTGCTGGAGAGGGTACACGCTTCCGAGTGCAATGTTGGGGCATCGAGGAGTTGAAATACATGGTTTGGCTCCTTGTCCACCATCATGAGTCAAGACTCCTGCAAGGCCAGTCCCAAGGAATGGAATACAAGGCAGAGGCTTGGAACCGGTTAGCTCATGACCTCACCAGTTTCACAGGCATTCCTCTGACTGGTGAGCAGGTCCGTCACCACCATGCAGACCTGAAGAGACGGAAGCAGGACCTACTGAACCAATGGATACAGGAGGCCCATGGGATGCAAGATGCCCCACAACTGAGTAGGTAGCCATGGAATGCAGTATGTAAGAAATGAAAATTGATTCTGTATAATGGATAGGTATGTCTCCATATCCCTTCATTTACTTCACAGCTGCAGGTGACCGTGCTGCAAATCAGCAAGCCTATGTAGACAGGCTGCTAAGGCTGCACCACCAGGCAGGTTAGTGATTATTCTGCATGTATTGTTATATAAAATAGGGGAGAGAGCCTGAAAGAAAGTGTTGTAGTCCAATAATACAGCCATAACATGCCCTGAATAAGTCCTCTGCATGTACTCTTATATAAAATAAGCCAGAGAGTCAGAAAAAGAGTGCAGTTACCCATTAAGAAAGGTAAAATATGACTGGAATAATATATCTGCAGGTACTGTCATATAAAATAAGTGAGTGAGCCTGAAAAAGAGTGTTCAAACCTATTAATAAAGGTATAACATGTCTTGAATATGTCTTCCATATGCACTGTAATATCAAATAAAGGAGAGAGCCTGTGGAAAAGTGTGTAATGTAATTAATAAAGGTATAAAACTTGGAGTGTGTTTGTGTCACTTACTTTGAAATGTTGTTGTACCCTTGCATTATACAAATAGTACTGTTTTAATAAGTGCTGGCAACCCACAGTTGGGCAGTCCCATCTAAAGTGGGTGATGGAAGTGCTAGTAGCTGTGAAGCATATATACAGTCCTCAACAGTCAGTTACTGGCTGGCATGCATAAGTAAATCTGGCACACGAGTAGCTTGTTAATTTGTTCCCCAGAAATGTGAGTGTGCTACAAGAAATGCAGGGTTCTGTACAAATTGAACTGAAAATGTCATGTGAACACATCCAGATATGTGATTGATAAAAACAGAGCCAAAAGAACAATTGTTATAAAAGCATAAGCAAGCAGCCCCCTGAAGTCAAGAGGCAATAAATCCAGGCTGAGAATATATCCAAAGATATAAATAAAGTCCACAGAAGATAAATCAGGTACCAGTTTAATAGAAGACACAAGCGCTTTCACATAGCTTCATCAGGTGTAACCATTTCATTTAAAAACACACCTTTTAACATGCATTAATTGATCACATGACTGAAACTTTTAAAGAGACAAAACTCATTTTATACTAATATAATATAAACAAATAACTAAATACAAATAACAAATACAAATGCAAATAAAAATGTATAAACAGATGAATTATATATATATATGTAAATATAAATATGAGTACTACTATTAAAACGTAGCTTAAATAAAACTCAAGTGCTTAAAAAGTACATCTCCTATTTAGTGGTCTGTTACATAATATGGGCTTGATAGGAACACATTCATTGAGACCATGTCCTTTATGGGATCTCAATCTAACTATCCATTTTGCTTCTGTCTCTTCAGTTTTAACTCTCACATCACCCCCTCTATTATTCTCATAGATAACAGATAGAACTCTGAAAGTAAATTTATGATGTTCACCCATGTTGCTAATATGTTTTGCCAAAGCATTGATTCTAGATTTCTTTCTAATGTGATATAGGTGCTCTCTCATTCTCTCTCTAAGAGTTCTGTCTGTCTTGCCTATATAGAAGCAATGACATTGTTGGCACTCAGCCAGATAAACAACATGTATGGTCTCACAAGTGGCACTTACCCTGATATCAAATGTTCTTGTTGTGTCAGGGTGATGAAATATTATAGAAGTATCTATGTGTGGGCACTGACAGTGACCACAAGGTCGTGTGCCTTTAAACTCCATAGTAGGTTTCTCTGTTCTTACCCCACATAATCTCCTATACAAGTTCTTTTTATTCTTGAATGTATACTGGGGTCTAGCACCAATTAAAGAGGAAATTGTGGGTTCAGTAACCAACACCTGCCAGTTTCTATTAATAATGTCTGTGTAGTGCTTGATATCTCTAGCATAGGTGAGGCAGAGACTGAGCTTGGGTTCCTTGATTTTATAATATCTGGGAGCAGCATTGGAAAAATACGGTTTGGCTTCATTAAATCTCATACATCTCATCATCGTCTCATTCTTGTTGATACTATAGGTATGATACCCCCGGTCCTTTAACTCCAAGTTGGTAGTATGCATTATTTGTTCGTGACTAACCGGTCTACAGTGAGTCTTGATGCTCTAAAAAATTGGTTACGTGCAACATTGTCAAAAACAAATTCTGGGTGCATACTTTGTCTAGAAAGAAGGTTGTTAACCCTGCATTCCTTCCTATACATTCTGGTACTGAGGTTACCTAATATGTCCTTATAGATATAGACATCCAGGAAATTAATTCCTGTATAAGAATAATTAAAAGTAATTTTTAAAAAGTCAGTGGTTTTATTAAGGTATTCAATAAAGAGCTTCAGCCCATCTAAGGTGCCTTTCCATAGAAAGAAACAATCGTCTACAAATCTTCTATAGAAATGGATGTACGGTGCATATATACTATTAAAAATGTAATCTGTCTCCCATGTGACCATTAATAAAGGTATAAAACTTGGAGTGTGTTTGTGTCACTTACTTTGAAATGTTGTTGTACCCTTGCATTATACAAATAGTACTGTTTTAATAAGTGCTGGCAACCCACAGTTGGGCAGTCCCATCTAAAGTGGGTGATGGAAGTGCTAGTAGCTGTGAAGCATATATACAGTCCTCAACAGTCCCAGTACATTGGCTGGCATGCATAAATAAATCCTATGGCACACGAGTAGTTTGTTAATTTGTTCCCCAGTGAAATGTGAGTGTGCTACAAGAAATGCAGGGTTCTGTACAAATTGAACTGAAAATGTCATGTGAACACATCCAGATATGTAGTTAAAGAAATATAAATAAAACCAAGAAATATGTAGCAGTGCAACATTTGCATCTTGGACAGTTAGTATGTCAAATATAGGTCAGGTATATAATGAACTAGCCAAACCCATTACACAACATAATGCATGTTGGCAAGTGTAATAATACATGTAGGGGATATATACACCTGCAGTCACTAGGAATGTAGTGTAGACTACAAGTACTTATAAGATGTTAATTGAGGTTTCTTTCTTACACCCTACTGTGTGTATGTGTGCATAAACCATGCAATTCCACACCTCAATGGGTATGTGTAATCTCAAACATTTGTTGGGACATATGCGTCCTATTAAGAAAACTATATAAATATCTGCATTCACTTTGATGCATGTGCCCTGTTCAAACACCACAATCATGGTGGCCTGTTGCTACCAATCATCCCTGCATGCTGTTGGAATGTCCACTGTCGTTCAATACATGCATGTGTTATGCTTGCTGTTCAACTGTTGGAACCTTGGTGTGTTGGGTTACTGGGAATATTACTGCATGCTGTTACAACTAATTTGGAATGCTGTTGTTTATGTTGTAATTAAACACAATTAATCTCAGAACGTATGGGAAGGCCGGTCCCAGTGGACCCACCTGTCCTTCCTCAGCTGACGAGTGCACCTGGCACCAGCAGGTCCGGTGCCCAGCCCAGGCTCCCCTCCTCTGTTTGTCCTGTGCCACATTCGGGTGAAAGTGCTGCAAGGGATGGGGCTCATCCCCTCCATGCAAGCGTGGGCGGAGAAGGACCAGCTGTCACCCTGCAAAGGGTCCGGGTTGTGGTGTGTAGGGAGATCCAGCGTTCAGTTGCTGATCCCATATGCCAGCTCGAGGCGAGAGTGGCGCATCTCATGGGTGAGCCTGCCCGTCCTACACAGCCCCCAGCACAGCCACCCTCAGGGCTGTGAAGGTGCAGTGGTGACTGCCCATGGGTGGGGATCTCAGTTCCACTGTTGCCATCTCTGGGCTCATGGGCTTGCGATTTCCAAACATCCGTCCCCATCAATTGTGTTCACCCACCCCATGTGTCATACACTGCCCTTGTATGTGTCTTGTTTGTCTTGTCTGCTTACCTCCCCAACCTACCTCCCCAAACACACCTACATCTATTACCTCACTTTCCACTCTCACCTAAAAAAAAAAAGGCAATCTGTACCCACAACAAAATTATGCCCCATACATAGCTGCCCATTTCGCATACATGTCCGCTGGACATGTAAACTGATAATTATAATTGGCAGTACAACATACTTTGTTGTCCTCACCCCTCTCACAAGGGTGGAAGGTCTCAAATGTCACTCCAAATTTATTGCGTATGCACAGCTGTTGCTGGTAAAGAAATGGGCAGCTATGGACCTTCCCTACACCCGTCCTGCACATCCCGAGCTTGTTTTCCTACTGTCTTTCCTCTATTTGGCCCCTTTTTCACCACTTTCCTATCTCCCATTTTCTTTCAAAGAAATTAGCACGGGGTTTAGCAGGAGTAAGCACTTTTAAGCAGTAGTAAGCGGGTTTAAGCGATTGTACGCATGTGCGTGCTTACCTAAGCATCACTAAGTGTCACGCAAACCCTCACAAACCTGCTTACAACTGCTTAAAAGTGCCTTAGTCACTCTATGTCAGGGCCCATGTTCTGCTCAGCAGCAAAAGAAAATACCTCTGCCAGTCTCGAACCTCAGACCAGTGATACAATAGACTGCATGAATTACCACTAAGCCACAGCAGATATGCAATAACCTAGTGCTCAAATAAATATATCGTGCATTTCAATGACTGAATGTAAAGGAAAAATAGGAAGGCCATAATGTACGCTTGTTTTGTGGATCTTTACAAGCAATTGTTGTGAAATGCATTACATGAGTGTGATATGAGAAGCAGCCATTCTAGCAGCAAATAAAGTTAAAGAGGCACTTTCCAACCCCCACACAGTATCAAAGCAGGACAAACAGTGGCAAATCTGATTAGGGCAGAGGCCATACTACCTAACTGTGACTACTTTACCGGGATGTCCCTGATTGTGAAACATATTTAAGCTGTGTCCCTCTGAATCCCTCTGAAAAGTACTGAGGTCAGTCAGAAAGGTGGGGTATTACACAATGATTACTGATAATAATAACAGAGACAATCGCTTGTACTTCAAAAAGTCGAGTACTGTAATCCATATGCACTGCTTCACACAAGTCTAGACTTTACTATCTCCTTTATTATGTAGGTGTACTTCACATTTAACCACCTTATCCTGACTCCATGCAAAGATGTATCTGAGTGTTTCCATAGGCCTGG